>NC_087170.1:20648994-20711494 GCF_035594125.1 Scylla paramamosain | reverse complement strand
GTGGGCAGGACGTTAGCAGAGGGGAAAGAATGGTAGGCAAAAGGCAGGCAGAGAAAAGGGAGAGGCAGGGAGATGGGGAAAGGAGTGCAGAAGTGGGAAAAATATGGGAGGGAAAAAGTAGAGCTGGAAAAAGTTGGGTTTAGGGAAAAGGAAAATAAGTTGTGGGGAGATGGTAAGAGAGAGAGAGAGAGAGAGAGAGAGAGAGAGAGAGAGAGAGAGAGAGAGAGAGAGAGAGAGAGAGAGAGAGAGAGAGAGAGAGAGAGAGAGAGAGAGAGAGAGAGACTGAAAAATAACAAGAGGAAATTAAGAAGAGAGGAGATGAGAGAGAGAAAAAATGAAAGTGAGGGAATGCGAGAGAGAGAAAGTAAAGAGGAAAAAAAGAGAGAGGCAAGAAAGAATAGAAAATGGACCGAGAAAGAGAAAAAAAAGGCGGGAGGGAGGAAATGAGGATAGGAGGGGAGAAAGCGAAGAATAAAGCGAGAAATGAAGCAAGAAAAAAAAAAGAAAGCAAAGGGGAAAGAGTCCATTTACGTTTATCTTATCACTTCACTCATCATCATCGCATTTTTTTACTCCATTTTTTTCGTCTCTTCTTTACCACCACCATCAAATCCTCCTCCTCCTCCTCCTCCTCCTCCTCCTCCTCCTCCTCCTCCTCCTCCTCCTCCTCCTCCTCCTCCTCCTCCTCCTTCTCCTCCTTCTCTGTCTTGTTGAACGGCGCATTAGTTTCTCACTTCTCCTCCTTCGCTCCCAGCCAGCCATCACTCAAGTGGACGCCGGTGCTCAATAATACTAGAAAGGAGTGGCGGTGTCCTGGCGCGCCGCTGTTCCCCGCCAGCCTCGGTAATGACAGCGAGGCTCACGTGTGTTAATGTGATGGTCGGCGGGTCGGCCTTGGCTGGGCAGGATGTGGAGAAAGAGACAGAGGAGGAGGAAGAAGCCGCAGTAAATCAAGGGAAAATGGAACAGGTGATGGAAATGGTCCCTGATGGTGGTGATGGAAGGAAAGGGTGATGGTGGTGGTGGTGGGCAGTGGTGGTGATGGTGATGGTAGTGTTGGTGGTGATAATGATGGCAGTGGTGGTAGTGACGGAGGCGGCGGTGCTGGTCGTGTTTGTGTCGTGTGTGTGTGTGTGTGTGTGTGTGTGTGTCGTATGTCAGCAGCAGGGTAGCTCGATTCATGGAGGGGAGGCGCGGGGGACAGGGAAGTGATGGGTGACGACAAGTGATGGGCGGTGAGCGGAGGGCGGAGGGATGGTGATGGTGGTAGTGTTGGTGGTGGTGCTGGTGGTGGTGCTGGTGGTGGTGTTGGTGGCAGGCAGCGACGCAGAGACCCACGCTACAGCCGGGGCCAGTGATCATTATTGTCATGGCATTGTAACTCACTACCACTCACACACACCACATACTTTCCCTCTCCTACACACGAAACACCCACGCTCCTCTCTCTCTCCCCTCACGGCACACACACGTACACCCACACAAGCTCCCTCCATACATGCAACACTCACACTCACTATTCTTGCTGAGATTTCCCGGCAGTTGTTACAATGCACTGAAAATAACAGTGTAGTGCTCGGAACTCCTATATCTCTCCTCACAACCTCATTACAACCCTCACAATCTTTATATAACGTCCACAACCCTTCTGTCGCTCCTTATATCATGCCTACAACCTCGATACAACCCTCACGATCTTCATATAACTTTTACAACGCTTATATCGATCTATATATCATTCTTACAATTTCAGCGCAACATTATAAATTATGTATCACTTCTACAACTCGAACCCAGTCTCAAAAACCATTACAAAACTTCCACAACCCTAATACAACTTAATAGTCCTTATATCGATATGTATAACAACCATACACTCCTAACACAGACTCAGCAAGGCTTATCTAGTTTCTAAAGATCTAACACAACTTCACAACCTTTACCTACAACCTCATCCAAGATCACATGACCTAAAGATCCCTCGCACAATCTCGACAAGCCTTCACAACCCACATCTCACCCTTACAATCTTCGACTCCCTCACAACCCTTACATCTCCACAACCTCACCATAACACAATCTCTAATAGGCACTTACAATTCCGACACAGTATTATTGTTCCTACAGTTCTATTGACGACCGTAACTCTTCTACACTACTACAATGCATACTTCTCTCATAATACTTTTCCCCTTAAAAGACCACAACACGCGTGCATTCCTAACCAATCACAACCCTTCACAGCATATACAGATTCCAATGCAAGGCTTACCACAACCGCCACATCTCCCACGACTCTATAAAAAGAAATATTCCACAGCCCCTTAACACGGTCGCTGGCAGTCCGTTCTTTTATCCATAAGGGAGGCTGGTCAAGGGAGGCAAAAACTCGTAAAAAAGTCCGCTTAATTGCCGCTCCCCCTTAAAAAAAATATATAGTAAAAGGGTACCAATCGTTTTTGCCAATTAAGCTCCACAGGTGTCTTCATTCGTGGCGCATGTCAAAGGGACATGAAAAAAAAATAAAATCAAGCAGAGTTCCAGAAATTACCAGTAAGTGCGATAAATAACCTTTGCAACACACTTCCCGTGCAATAAACAACATAATAAACAGCCACTAAGATACAGATCCCATACTGCTCTTATACATACACAACAATTGCAGCTCCTACGATATACAGTCTTTACAAACCTCGCGATAAACAGCTCTCATCGTACATACCACCTACGATACAGTCCCTACGATACACACACAACCCATACGGACTTAACAATACACAGTCCTTGAATACACATATCTTTTCTGGCCAAGGGCAACACAAAGAGCGAAAGAAAGGCCAACTTAAAGTACCAGTCTTAAAGCAAAGGTCAAGAGGAACATCAGAAATAGGAGGATAAGTCTTGAAATCTCCCTTATAATTCCCACGATATAATGCCCCACAAGATCTTCCCACGATACAATACCCAACAATACTTTTCCTGATATATGAAGCTGTGCCGACCTGTTCATGTATAGGTAACATTTGCCTGGCCACAGTCCCACACGCCTGGTCATAGTCTTCATGCTCTCTTTCTTCCCACACTTCCCTTCCACCTTGCAAACACCGCCCTCCGCCTCCACACTCAGTTCCTGTAGTCCTGATTGCCTACACATCCTTAAGGAGCACACACACACACACACACACACACACACACACACACACACACGCCAGTTTGCGCCATTTCTGCCAAGGTCTTTTAAGTTTTGCGTAGTCGTCAGCTATTTGTAGTGTTCATAGCCTCTCTCTCTCTCTCTCTCTCTCTCTCTCTCTCTCTCTCTCTCTCTCTCTCTCTCTCTCTCTCTCTCTCTCTCTCTCTCTTAGTCCCTACAAACTTTTTTCCAAGCATTTGCACGTTTTCATGGTCATTCTCTCTCTCTCTCTCTCTCTCTCTCTCTCTCTCTCTCTCTCTCTCTCTCTCTCTCTCTCTCTCTCTCTCTCTCTCTTAGTCCTCACTTCTAAGCCCTCACACGTTTTCATAGAACCATCATCCCGTCCGCCTTCTCTCTCTCTCTCTCTCTCTCTCTCTCTCTCTCTCTCTCTCTCTCTCTCTCTCTGACTTTTTCAAGCTCTTATATAACCTTCCTTCGCACACACACACACACACACACACACACACACACACACACACACACACACACACACACACACACACACACACACACACACACAGTCTTAAACTTTCACACATCGCCTGCACTTACTCCCCCAACCTTTATAAGCCCTCCTCTTTGAACCATACACTTCCCCGCCGCTTCCTACATACTTACATACACACATACATACACCGACGAGCACACTTTCCACAGACTCTCGCCTCCCGACACTTACCTCCTAGCTCCTCACAAACCTCTCATAACCCCCTATACGTTGACTTTTATACATAACTCATCCCCTTCTCCTCTTCCTCCTCCTCTGTCCCCTCTAACCCCGCGTCGCAACCTCCCCGGCAGCGTTGTTAGGGATATGATAAAAAAATTGATGCTTCTACACATGTCTTCTAATCTGTATATATTTTGGCGGCCTGACGAGCTTTATACCAAAGCCAACAGTGAAATGTTGGGCAACCAAATTCTCCCACGTGCCTGTCTGGTTTCCTCTCGCGCCTCGACAAGGCTGGAATTCGCTGCTCTTTCTGTATTTTGTTGTGTTTATTTTTCTCGTGAAGGAAGGGTGGCTGAACGAGAGAGAGAGAGAGTTAGAGAGAGAGAGAGAGAGAGAGAGAGAGAGAGAGAGAGAGAGAGAGAGAGAGAGAGAGAGAGAGAGAGAGAGAGATTGACTGGCTGTTTTTTTGTTTTTTTCTTTCTCGTCTTGCATGAGTATTGTTATTGTTATTATTACTATTAATATCTTCATTATTATTAGTAGCAGTAGCAGTAGCAGTAGTAGCAATAACATTAGTAGTGGTAGCAGCAGTAACAGTAGTAATTGTTGTTGTTGCAGGAGAGGGAGAGGAAGAAGTAGTACACAGCGACACGAAGAGTTTTCCCCCTCGGGTGTTTGTGCTGGCTGGTCTTCCTTCCTTCCTTCCTTCCTTCCCTCCGGCAGTGTGCTCACCGTTGCCCACTAAACTTTGCCGCGTCCACTCACAGCAAACGATTTTATTTATCTATATATATATTTCCTCCGTGAACATAAAATGGTAAACTGCGCGTGCTCCTCGATCTTTGGGCCTTTAGAAATACAAGGGCAAGGAGATAGAAAATAAGGAAGGATAAGAATAAGAATAACAAGGAAAAGAAATGCAAGTATACATTATCAATTGCCAATTTGCTGATTTTTCATGACAAAGCATACACATACAAACTATCCTTTCCTACCTACCCACCCACACACACACACACACACACACACACACACACACACACGCACATAAAGGGGAGTGGATGAAGTGCAATACTCTGGCCTCGCTAAGATCGCCAAGAAGAACGAGCGTGAAGAGCCTGTGGTGGTCGCGGCGGCTGGACACCTGCTCGTTAAGGCGCCCAACGACCCTCCCAGCTAGTCACACTCGCGAAACTTCGACCCTATAATCGTGCCTCGCCGGGACTTGAGTCTGGGAAACGGCGATGACTAAAGCAGACTGTTAGAACGTGTGAGGAATGTGAACAAGGATTTTTATGTTTAGTTTTATGGTTATTCATCTATTGTTTGTTGCCTCCTGTGTATAACTCTCTCTCTCTCTCTCTCTCTCTCTCTCTCTCTCTCTCTCTCTCTCTCTCTCTCTCTCTCTCTCTCTCTCTCTCTTACTTTGCTTTACTGTCTATCTATCTCTGCGTCTGTTCGTCTTTCCGCGTCTCTTTGCATATGTTTATCTACTATGCTGGTTTGTATGAGTTTGTATATGTGTCTATAAGTGTGTAGGTATGTGTATGTGTGTATGTGTGTGTCATCTTTCCGATTAGTTTATTTATTTTATGTCTGGATTTTTTTTCGTAGATTCTTGTTTTGTCTCCGTGTGGTTATGTTGTGCATTCTCTCGCCTCTCCTCTCCTCTGCTTTACTTTCCTCTCCTTCCCTCTATCTTCCTCTCCACCCCAGCCTCCCTTTTCATTTCATCTTCCTTTCTTCTGTGTTTCATGTCCGTTCTGTTGCCTTTCTACGACTCGCCCCTCCTCCCTTCCCTGTCTCTCCCTTCTTTTCCAACGCCTTTTTCTCCTTTCCTTTTATACCCTCCCTTCAATTCATCCTCTATATCTTTTTCCTTGATTCCTTTCCCTCCATCCTTCCATGTACCTACGTATCATTTCTTTCTCTCTCTCTTTTCGTTTTTGGACATGTACACCCATCTTCTCTGCTAATTACTCTCTTTCATTCGCGTTTCCTTCCTTTCCCACACCCCTTCCTCTCCTGACACTCTATTTCCTTCACCAATACCTCGTTCCTCGTTTTAGCCTCTCTCTCTCTCTCTCTCTCTCTCTCTCTCTCTCTCTCTCTCTCTCTCTCTCTCTCTCTCTCTCTGACATTGTTTTCTCTCCGGAACAGCAGAAACTGATAAAACATTCTGGATTTTAACCATTCATGTGGTTTAATAGCAAGGGAAGGGGAGGGTAGAAACACGCGTGGTCATGTGTGATGCATTAAATATTTACATGTGGAAATATTTCACTGCCTAAGGGAATGTACTACAGTTGGCTGGCTGGCTGGATGGATGGATGGTTGACTGGCTGGATGGATGGTTGGTTAGTTAGCTGTCTAGTTAGTTAGTTAGTTAATTAGTTATAGTAATGACAACAATAATCTTTAGTTGTCTGTCTTAGTATATATTTCTGTTCATGTTAATCAATCATTCATTCTCTCTCTCTCTCTCTCTCTCTCTCTCTCTCTCTCTCTCTCTCTCTCTCTCTCTCTCTCTCTCTCTCTCTCTCTCTCTCTCTCTCTCTCTCTCTCTCTCTCTCTCTCTCTCTCTCTCATGGCACAGGGTAAGTAGTAATGTACACATGAGGCTTGTCGTCACCTGGCCAAACAAGATTGAGCTGGAGTCATTAGTGATGGGCCGCTGAGTGCACTGGGTAGCTAGTGGTCTGGCTGAAGTGTGTGTTCCCTGATTTTAATACATGAGGGAGGCTGGTCAAGGGTACGAGATAAAGAAATTCGCTAATCGGGTGCTCTAAAAGTTACAAGGGAAAGGATTGCTGAAATGGAGGTCAATTTAGCTCCCGTGATGTCCCGATATTCGTCTGCTGAAACGGTTTAAGTCAAAGGAAGAGGAAGAAACTAGCAGAGAATTCCGGAGATTCTGAAGGGATGAAGGGTGGAGGGTTTGTTTATCTGTTGCATTGGCAGTGTAGACAACGTAGAGATTAGAGTTGTTAAAAATGTTTGTGTATGGTTCACATTTCATGGTGATGTCAACGGCAATCTGAGTGTTTGAATTTGAAGTAGGAGAAAGATAAAAAGTGTACGGTAAGGAAGGAAGGGCTGGCGAGGTGTCGGTGCCTTTGTTTGATGATTCGTTGCATGAACAAATGAACAGTTCTTCAAGGAAAGGCTGCATACAAAGAAAAAAAAGTACTTGAATGTGATACTTCCAAAGCAACGCAAGAACAAACACCGCGAAGAAAAATTTTGGCTTTAAAACTTGCGATGAGCCTTAAATTTTCGCCATAACGTAAAGAGGCGGCGGGTAAGGCACTAAGGCAGTAGGTTTTGTTAATGGAATGTTTGCCAGGCGTAATATTACCCCAGTGTAATCGCCGGCCTGACTTAGGCTCGAATAAGCGGCGGTGCGGGTCACCTGAGTGCAAGGAATATTGCTGAATAAGTAACCATTCAGCCGCACTGGGAGGAAGTTGGTTTCTTCCTTCCTTGCTCAACACAACGCATACGAAGAGGCTGCCTGGGGGTTCCTTTCTGGTGGAAACGCGCCGCTTCCTGGGAAAACCAATCGAAGATTTTAAGGATTATAAAAGATTAACAAGGGTTGAGACCAGAATGTTGTCTTCGTGTGTGTTCCATGAATACAGATTCTTGAAACTGGCGCACATTTCCTCAAGGCTTACAAAAGATTGCTCTCCGCAGTCTGACAATGCGACATTGACGTTCGTTAAGTCATCCTCGCCACATATTGCTGTATGATATTCTCTGTTTTTTTTTTTTTTTTTCGCATTCACTAAAAAACGTTGAAAAAGCGAGAGCACCAAGTATGAACCATGGCGGCAGCGTGGCGTGCATGTCTGAATATGTAAATCTCCCGCTGTGTTTCTGTTATTTTCTCTTTATTTTTTATACCGCGGCAAGTGAAGAGATTGAAGATAAAGGCTGCTGGAGTGGGATGAGCGGGATGGCAGACAGGGGACGGAGGGGAGGCAGGCGAAGAAATGTAATGGAAAGACATAGGAAGGAATAACAAGGAAGGAATGAAGGGGATGAGGCAGATAAAGAAGGGAGGGGACACAGAATAGCAATGAAGCGTGGCCGGCAGAGAATGAAGGGGGAGGAGCAGGGAGGGGAATGGACGAGGGAAGAGAGGAATGCACTGTCTCTTGTTTTTTTTATTTATTTATTTATTTTTTTCTCGATCGACGCCAATAATTCACAGTGGTCTTGCCCTGGAGTGTGTTTGTGTGTGTGTGTGTGTGTGTGTGTGTGTGTGTGTGTGTGTGTGTGTGTGTGTGTGTGTGTGTGTGTGTGTGTGAGTGAGTATTTTTTTCATGAATTCTTAGACACTGGTTGTAATATATCTCCATTTCGTTCTCTCTCTCTCTCTCTCTCTCTCTCTCTCTCTCTCTCTCTCTCTCTCTCTCTCTCTCTGTCACTCCATTTTTATTTATTAAATTTACTCTCCCTCCACGTCTTCCCTTTCTACCTTCTCTCATATTTTTTTAAACCATTTTCTCTCCAGCTATCTCATCCTTTCCCTTCACACACACACACACACACACACACACACACACACACACACACACACACACACACACACACACACACACACACACACACACACTGCATTCTTATCCTTTCTCGCCATCAAGGCCTCCTCCCCCGTTCTTCTTCTCCTTTCTTCTCAGTTTGCCTCCTCCTCCTCCTCCTCCTCCTCCTCCTTTTCTTTTTCCTCCTCTTCTTTTCTTCTTGTGTCATATTCCTCGTTTTTTTACTTCCTCTTCTTTCTCTTCTTTTCTTCTTCTCATTCTCGTTTTCATCGCCAGTGTCCTCCTCCTCCCCTTTTTTTATCCCACTCTCCTCCTCCTCCTCCTCCTTCTCCTCCTCCTCTTCCTCGTGCTCCCTCTTTTCTTTCTCGTTGTCGTCTTCCTCCTTGCCGTCGTCGTCGTCGTCGTCGTCGTCGTCGTCCTCCTCCTCCTCCTCCTCCTCCTCCTCCTCCTCCTCATATTTCTCTCACCTGTCATCCTATTTCTGTCGCTACATGTTACTACGTATAGTCCCCACAAGCAACGCTTTTAAGGACCAACGGGTCTGCTGGTGCTTGGTCTTCTTTTGTGTTATTTTGTGTTCCTCCTCCTCGTTCTTGTGCTCATCCTTGTTATCGTCCTCGTCGTCGTTGTAGTCGTCACTGTCCTCCTCTTCCTCTTCCTCTTCCTCTTCCTCTTCCTCTTCCTCCTCCTCCTCCTCCTCCTCCTCCTCCTCCTCCTCCTCCTCCTCCTCCTCCTGCCGAGCCGCCGGGAAGGTGCTTGTGGGAGTACTTGAGGTGATGGCAAAGATGCCCTTACGTTCCCACGGCTCCCCCAGGTGAGTGACGTGTCTCCCCAGGTATTGATCACACTCCCTCTGCCCCTCCCTCCACCCCTTCATCCCTCCCCTTCTCCCTCCTCGTCTCCTTTCCTCCTCCTCTTCACCCGTTTTACTTTTTTTTTTTTTTTTGGTTTGGTTTGGATGGTCTCTGCTCTTTTTCCTCACTATCCTCTCCTCCCTCTATTTATCCCTCTCTGGTCTCTCCCTTTCTTTCCCTTTTTACCTCCTCTCATTCCTTCCCTCCTTTCCTCACCTGTTTCACTAATCTTTTTTGTCTCCACTCTCTTCCTCCCCCTCTCTCTTTCTCTCTCTCTCTCTCTTTCTCCGTTCCTCCTTCCTTTTCACCTGTATGTTTTCCCTTCCTCCTCCGTCGCTTAACCCTTTCATATATTTTTCCCTTCGTTTTTTCTTCGTTTCTTCCGTCCCTCCCTGTATTTCTCTCCCTCTCCCTTCCTCCATTCATTCATCCATCATGCAATCACTTACTTTATCTTGGTTTTGTGTGTAATTTTGTGCAAAACGTACTGAGTTGATCCAATAGACGCGCCGGAAGTCGTGTATTTGTTTCCAGCGTGTGTGTGTGTGTGAATGCGTGAGGGCGGGCGTGTGTGCGTGTGTGTGTGTCATCATCTCGCATTCGGTCGTTCGTTCTCGTGATTCTCTCCCCAAACCACATCAGCGTGGCGTGCCTCCCTCCTTTTCCTCTTCCCCGCGCTCTCCTCTCACCGCCCGGTCCCTCCCCTTCTCCTCTCTGCCTCCTCCCTTGATCCTCTCATCACCACTTCGCTGCGGCGTCGAGATCTGATAAACAAACAAATACTTTACCCGATAGATAAATAAAGTAAAAAATAGATGGCGCCGCTCGGCATGGTAATGTGGCTCGCAAGGCGCTACTTTACGGCGCCCTTGTCGCCGCGGCACGCAGGTATCACACGCTGTGGCCCGATGGAACGCCTTACTAATGACCTGTCTCTCTTTCCCTCCCCCAGGTGACTCCCTCCACTCCCTTCTCCCCGCGCGGCGCCCCTGCTGTACCTCACTCGACGCTTCTGCAGGAAGGTGGGAGC
The DNA here is from genome assembly GCF_035594125.1 of Scylla paramamosain. Lineage (NCBI taxonomy): Eukaryota > Metazoa > Arthropoda > Malacostraca > Decapoda > Portunidae > Scylla > Scylla paramamosain. The sequence goes on along the minus strand of NC_087170.1, from coordinate 20,701,200 downwards.
CATTATCTGTCCCTTAAACCACGCTACCCTCCCCTCTTCCCTCCCCTTTTCCTTCCCCTTTCTCTCCGCTCCCCTCAACCCTACTGGTTTTGGCATTTTTCTCTTCTCTTCTATTTTTTTCCTCGTTGCCGGCAGCGTCCAGGAGTCCGCCCGCCGCAGGGAAGGCGGAACCAAGGAACCAAACGGGCCGTGTCACCGGCTTCCATGGCCTTTTGGAAGCCCCTTCTTCAGCAGTTCCCGTCGCGGCGTCTCGCGGGTTAATGAAGGGAACGTAACATAGTACCCAAGACTGCGCCGTGTAGGTCACCAGGCGCTCTGGCGGGTCTTGCTTCCTTGCGCAACACGGGGAGAGAGAGAGAGAGAGAGAGAGAGAGAGAGAGAGAGAGAGAGAGAGAGAGAGAGAGAGAGAGAGAGAGAGAGAGAGAGAGAGAGACGAGCAGAAAGGCGGAATTATTGGACCCTATGGCGGTGTGTCCTCTATTACTTTTATTTATTTATTTTTCTGTTCCTATTCCGCTCACTTTTTTGCTCCCATTCTTTTTTTATGTATACGTATATATTTTTCTTTGCGGTATTGGCGGAGTCTTGTGCAGCGCTGCGGAAGTTATCAATATCGGGGCGGGCCATTGCGATCCAGGCGGGGAGGGAGGGAGGGAGGGAAGGAAGAAGGGAGGGAGGGAGTGAGCCGCGCACGAATGTCAAAAACCTCGAGGCATAACAATAGTATCACACTACCTTACGTGCCGCCCAGGTGAGGCACCCTGATGCTACCTGTTCCTCTCTCTCTCTCTCTCTGTCTCTCTCTTTCGTGTGTGTGTCTGTGCTAGAGAGAGAGAGAGAGAGAGAGAGAGAGAGAGAGAGAGAGAGAGAGAGAGAGAGAGAGAGAGAGAGAGAGAGAGAGAGAGAGAGAGAGAGAGAGAGAGAGAGAGAGAGAGAGACTCCTATCTGACGCTTTGTTACTCTTTCTGTCATTGTTGCTGTTGGTTTTAGAAAAGAAAGGAAAAAAAGGAAAACGCTCATTGTACTTAGCTTTATTATGATTTGCTACCTTGGGGCTCAGTGCGTGCAGGGAAAGTTTAATTAGAGAAGCACAGTGCAGCAAGGGAGAAAAGAAAAAGAAATATTTCTGTGTTTTTGGCAGGAGACCATTTAATCCTGGAGGGCGGACTGGCAGCCATCACTCGCTTTGTTGACTTTCCGATTGTGCGAGGAAACTGTTATGAAAAGTGTGATTTAGAAAAGTACATGTGCGACTTTCCACCTTCCGTGTGAGCGCTCTCCACACGCAGACAACAAAAGGAATGCATACACACACACACACACACACACACACACACACACACACACACACACACACACACACACACACACACATACACACACACACCTACACAGTCGACCTCTTGCCGCGTTAAGTCCAACACGGCGTCACAAATTTACACAATCGCAATTATATATTTCTTTTATGAGGTACGTTTATGGGTCGGTCAGCGAGTTAGTGCAAGCGGGAGGCTGCAGGTCCCGGGTGGGTCGGCGGGGCGGCGGGGCGGTGGGGCACTGTGGGGCGGCCCGAGGCTGCTAATGTGCCGCTTATGGAGTGTCCTCGTAAAAACAACGCTGGAAAAATTCTTGCCACGTTCGCGGAATGTCTTCATGTCCTGAGAGGCGCCTACTCCCGCAGCTAATGCTATTGCTGCTGCTTGTGCTACCACGGCTGCTGCTGCTGCTCCTGGTGTCGCGCCGCTGTGGCCGCCCCTGCTGCTACTGCTGCTGGTAATGATGATGATGACAATGATAATGATGATGATGATGATGATGATGATGATGTTGTTGTTGTTGTTGTTGTTGTTGTTGTTGTTGTTGTTGTTGTTGTTGTTGTTGTTGTTGTTTTTATTGCTGTTGTTACTAGTTCATTTACTACTACTACTACTACTACTACTACTACTACTACTACTACTACTACTACTACTACTACTACTACTACTAACCATCATCACCACGCTTCCTGGCCTCGCCATCCCGGTTGTTTGTGCGTTACACTGTCAAATGTTAGTCGGTGAACAATCAGTGGTGCGATGAAACCGCTCCGGTATATATGTTTTTTCTTTTCTTGTTTTGGCAGTGTGGGACTGCTTGTTGGGTACGGCGCGGACTCAGCGTTCGCGGCGAAACAACTGGTGCAACAAGGAATGAAAGAATGAAAGAAAAAAAAAAACACACACACAGAATAAAACAAAGAATGCGAAGAGTTTATTATTGAAATGTGAATTGTATGGAGTGTTTCTGCGGCGCGGTTTTAGTTTTATTTCGAATACAATTTTCCGGGCAGTCCAGAGACCCAACTGGCAAATCATTGAGCCGTCCCTTCCTCCAGGCCAAGAGTGAACTACGAAAGGCGTGAAGGTTTACAGCAACGATAAATCACTTTTACGCTCTGGTTTACATCTTGGCCGGTCCGCACGACCCTGGGAGACGCGATTGGAAATACGGAAAAAAGAATAATCCTCGCATCAGACTAGATTTACGTTGTGCTGGCCGCGAGGTGCTGGCCGCGACGCTGGCATGACTTGGGAGCCAGTAAGTCGGTGGCTCGAGGGCAGGATTGGCTGTGAGGAAAGTTACGAGGGCCAGTCTGAGTGCCCGGGTCAGCTTGCGTCGAGGACACACCGGAGGGAAAGGGCGAGAGGGGAAGGCGAGAGGGCGACCAAGGGAGATGTGAGCGAGAAAGCATTACGGGGAGAAGGGAGAGAATGAAGGTTAGGGAGGCAGGGAGAGGGGAGAGAAGGTAGGAACAGAGAAATTGGAACGAAGACAAGAGAGAGAGAGAGAGAGAGAGAGAGAGAGAGAGAGAGAGAGAGAGAGAGAGAGAGAGAGAGAGAGAGAGAGAGAGAGAGAGAGAATCTGGTTTTGTCAGCTACTCACAGCTCTGATGTCAGATTTGTTTTGGCATTTAATTTTTTTAATCTATTTTCACAAGAGTCGATAAAGCCGATTAGAGTCAGCACTGGAAAGGTTATGCCGTGATCAATCTGTAATTTTAAAAGTTAATTTTCATTACTGTGATATTTTACGAAGCGAATTACTGGAAGTCACTAGCACTAATGATCACACACACACACACACACACACACACACACACACACACACACACACACACACACACACACACACACACACACACACACACACACACACACACACACACACACACACACACACACACACACACACACACACACACACACAGCTCTCTCTCTCTCTCTCTTTCTCTCAAATGTTATTTCCTGGCGTCTGTATGACATGCATTTCACTTTGCGTTGTCAACAAAGCAGCGGCCGTCGCCTCCAGCTGCCTTTCACACTACAAAGACTAAACAGAACCCACGACGTGCCTACCACTGCGGTGAAAGCACAAGGGGAAAGGTACTCATGGCAGGTTCGAGCCTCTGCAGTCCCTACAGAACCATGATCATTAATTAAGGTGCTTTCAGACAGTCACCTGAGAGTCGTCCATTACCTGTCAGCCTCTCAGTGAGCAGTCTGAGCCTCTCCATTAAGCCCAAAGGGAAGCCACTACCACGACAAGCACACTGACACAACAAACACAAACACAAGCAAGGAAAACTTACCTTGTGCTGGCAGGCTGACGAGGAGGATCAGGAAGAGGAGGAGGAGGAGGAAGAGTGGGTGATGGAGACCAGCTGTGACGCCCCTCATGGTTGTTACCGGAGCAGAGGAGGGGAGACAGGGGAGGAGGAGCAGGATGGGGGACAGGAGAAAGAGGAGGAAAAGTTGGGAGAGGAGAAGGAAGGGGAAAACGAAAAGTGGAGGAGATGAGCGAAGGTTGTCTTTCTTTCTCTTTTGTACCGTTTGTAGCCAAGTTTCAGGACAATTCTCCTTTATGATTCTTCTTTTTTCCCAAAGTTTTTTTTTTTTTTTTATGCCGAAGCAAGTTTCGTACCAACCCTTTGTTATCTTCACAGCGCCCTCTTACGATGCGCTGGTGGGGAATCGGGCGTGAGCGGGCCTTCCTTCCACGCCGCTGAGCTAAGGCAAAGGACTTCTCATGTGGTGTTCTGCTTATTTTTCTCGCTCTTTTTCCCCGGTATCGTCACGGCGGTGGGCAGTCAGACACACGCACGGCACTCGTCTCTTTCGCCTCGAGAGCACCTGGAGACCCACCCTCATGTGGCTCCTTCAAGTGACGGGAAACCTTCAATTAGTTTTCGAAGTGTTGGGTCGCTCCCCGCCTTGCTGCAGGGGGACACGCGAGGGGGAGAGGGAGAGTGAAGGTTGGGTCAAGCGATGTAAGTACTAGCAAGGACTGACCGACTGACCGATTGAACGACTTACTAATCGCTTTCTACCTTTAGCTAGCCACAACCACCACCACCACCACTACCACCACTACCACCACTGTCACTGCCATTGCTTTCTTCACCTTCAACATCACTTATATCTGCTACTGTTTTTCTATAGCTGGCTGTCACCCTGTCACATACCACCGCCACCACCACCACCACTACTTCCACCACACTTACCACCAATATCAACACCACTCTTTTCATCACTACCACTATCACTGCCATCACCACTGCGGCCTGGCTGTCACACGTTCATACACCACCACAATCAACACCAACACTATTGTAAAGCGACTGTGATTCTTTCTCGAGCCACCACCACCACCACCACCACCACCACCGCCACCACCACCACCACCACCACCACCACCACCACCACCACTGCTGTGTATTGTATTTCATCCCTCTTACCACTTCCATCCCCACCACCACCAGCACCACCACCACCATCACTACCGCTGCCACCACCACTTTTTATCACAATAGCAACAGCAACAACAACAACAACAACAAATGCAACACCACCACCACCACCACTGCAGTGTGATTATGATTCCTTCACATCACCCTCATGACCACCACCATCACCACCTTCACCACTGTCATCACAATCATAAGCGCTTCCAAACTTGATCAGATCCCCTCACACACTATCACCACCACATCATCACCATCATCACCACAATCACCACAATCATTCACAACAGAACCAGTCACCACTCTGCAAGACCACCACCACTGTCTCTGTTACCTTCACCACCATCATCACCACTACCATCACAACTTCAGTCACCACCACCCGCCATCACCGCCGAACACCTGCTGGTATATATATCATCACCACAACTACCACCACAGTAATAACTAATGTCCTTGCCGCCACCACCACCACCACCACCACGTCCTCCACTACTACTATCATCATCACTCATACCATAATTTTACTGATACCCTTTTCTCTCTCTCTCTCTCTCTCTCTCTCTCTCTCTCTCTCTCTCTCTCTCTCTCTCTCTCTCTCTCTCTCTCTCTCTCTCTCTCTCTCTCTCACACACACACACACACACACACACGCACGCACCGGCATCTACTCACTCTGTAATGTCTTCCTCATACTTCGCAACAAAACTCTCACACAAAATCTCTAAGCACTTCAGTAATTCAGGACACACGGCAGTTTTTCACCCGCCAGCTCCCTCTCTCTCTCTCTCTCTCACTCTCTCTTTCTCTTTCTCTCTCTGTCTCTCCCCCCTGCCATCGCTCAACTCTTTTAACAAGTCTAAAACACCTCAATTCAGAGCTCGGGCGACTTTTTTCCCGTCCTCTTTCCTCCCAAACTCTACGCACTTTGCAACTTGCACTGGGCGCCGCGGAGCGAGGGGGTGGCTCGCAGCGCGCCACTCTAGGCTCGCTCGGGCTGGCTGGCGGCGGCGGGCGAGTCGGCGGCGGGTCCTAGGTGGCCGCGGCACCGGAGTGGGAACACCAGCTGGGCAGAGCCTCGTCACCCGCCCGTCCGCCCGCCCACCCGCGCACGCGTTTCAGCTCCTTCCTTTACTCTCCTCTCCCCCTCTCCTCACCCTGACCCTTCCCTCTCACTCTTCCTCTCACGCTTTCCTTCTCCCTCACTCTCTCTCCCTCATTCTCTCACTCTGATCCTCCCTTTAAGCCTTCCTTGATCTCTCCTTCTCCTACGCCCGCCCTTACTCGCTCCATCACTTCCTCCTTCTCTCCTTCATTGTTAGGCTCGGACGCCCTGACCTGAGAATGGTCACTGACCCTTACCCTCTCTCCCCATCCCCGCTACTCCATCATCCTCGCCTCTCCTTCCATTTATTATGACTCCTACCCTTGCTATTTCTCTCCATTATCATCACTCTCATTCACTCCCTTACCCTTGCTGCTCCATTACATTTATTTCCAACTTCTTGCCACTTAGTCTATCCTGAGGCACTTACTCTCGCCCCTCCACTCACGCCCTCGTTCTTCCTCACGTTGAGCCCTCTTATCCTCACCAGGTATCCTCACCAACCACTTTACACTCACTCTTCATTCACTCGACTTCTCAACCTCGCCTGACACTCCTCACTCCCTTCTGCCTTACTTCGTTACTATCCCAACGTTTCTCCTTTTATTTTTTTTGTCTTTCTTTCTGTCGTCCCTTCTTCCTTTTATGACACACACACACACACACACACACACACACACACACACACACACACACACACACACACACACACAAACAGGCATTCCTCCCCCCATCCTTACCCACTTTTCGTACACCAAGGTCCTCGCGGGCTGAGTCGTGGAGTGAGGTCTGCGGGGCGGGTGGTAGCAGGCGGCTCCTCTGTCATGCCAGAAATTCAGTAAATGGAAAGTTGCGTTTTTTCATCTGGTGGAGTGTCCTAGGATGAATATTGCAACATCGACATTTCGTGGTCGTTCGCCCGTCCCGTCTAGTCGTCCCTCTCCGCCCCAGCAGTCCCGGTAGCCCCGCCCCGCCCCGTCCCCTGCTGGTAGTTCACATCGATAGGCTTCTGGTCTGCCGCTTTGATCATTGGCCAACATGTGCCGGTGTCTGGCCTCGTGGTTTACTGGAAAGGTTTCGAGCCGTGTTCCTCTGATTACAGGGTGACCCGAACCTTGATGCCGACCCTTCCTGCCCTCCTGCGTCCATTCCCCGCGTCCCCTCGTCCCCTCCCCTGCCCTCCCCACTCCCTCTGTCCTGTTGAGAGAGAGAGAGAGAGAGAGAGAGAGAGAGAGAGAGAGAGAGAGAGAGAGAGAGAGAGAGAGAGAGAGAGTTATTAGGAACATGATCCTTTACTGTATTTTAAATTCAAGGATAAATTAATAGATACACACAAACACACACACACACAGAGAGAGAGAGAGAGAGAGAGGGGGTGGGGGCTAATAGGTTTGCTTCCCAATAAGTGTGGGCTGGAGTCGTGTACTCTTAGTGATGACCTGCACCCCCAGCGCCGCCTCAGTGTTCCATTTCGATGCCTCTTCGCGCGACATTCAAGTGCCTCTCACCGCTTTGATGGGACGGCTTTCCCTCCCCCTCTCCCCCACTCCTCCATCACTCTACCCTCCCTCCCTTCCCCCTCCTTTCCTTCGTACTTCCCTCCCCCATTTCCGCTCCCCTTCCCCCCCTTCAGTGCCTCCCTCAGTTGAAATATTAAACCAATCCCGGGAATTGTGTGTCCAGGCTCGGAAAGCGACCATATGTGTGAGAGAGAGAGAGAGAGAGAGAGAGAGAGAGAGAGAGAGAGAGAGAGAGAGAGAGAGAGAGAGAGAGAGAGAGAGAGAGAGAGAGAGAGAGAGAGAGAGAGAGAGAGAGAGAGAGAGAGAGAGATGTTACCGGTATGGGGGAGAGTAAATGGAGTAAGTAAATTAAGGTTAGATTATTGACAGGCAATTATAATATTAAACAGCTTCCTCCTTTGTCCTCGCCTCCTTCTCCTCCTCCTCCTTCTCCTTATCGTTTCTTTTATCTTCCCCTTCCTTTTCCTTCCTTTTCAGCTTGTGAACCGTAAAATTTCTTCCCTCATCCTTTCCTTTTCATCTCCTTCCCCTTTGTCTTTTTTTTTTATCAGTAAGAAGAACAGAAGAACCCAATGGCACGGTGCAGCTATTTCCTTCTTCTCTTGTCTTGTGTAGAGGCAAATGTCTGTTTCTCTCAGACTTTTGAACGAAACTGATGAAGATCCCTTAGTAATCTGGACAGGATAGGAAAGAAGTAACGGGTTCCAGCTCGAAGGGTATTAATTATTAAGAGATAGCAACTAGTTCATAGAGTGGTATATGACTTGAATGGACTTAGTAACGAGTTCAAGGTAGAAATATTTAAAAAAGGAAATAGAAACGGGTTTATAAATAGATTGGTAGATGATTGGCATTTAAAGAAGGGGATAGAAACAGGTTCACAAACAGAGTGGTGAAACTGGAATAGACTTAGTAATCACGTTGATAGTGCTGCGTTAATAGCGAGCTTTAAAACATCACACAGATTTATGGAAAGTGATGATTCTGGGCAGAGTTAGGTATGGTTTCTATAGAGGACTGCCACGTGTAACCCTGCTGGCATTTTCTGCTATTCTTACGTTCCTTCACTTAACAATTTACATGGGGTCTTCTCACTGGTCAGTCCTGTTCAACTAAAAGAGCAACTCGACAGAAAACAGAGGCATAATCTAAATGATAAACACAAGATTAATGAACAGGCTTTCGTCATTAACAACTATTCTCTCCTTAGTTCTTCCCTTTCCACTCTTCCTTCCTTTCTCTACTCTATCCTCCTCTTCTTTCGTTACCTCTCTACTGTGTCCACTTCCTCCTCCTCTTCCTCCTTTTCCCCTTCCTTCATTTAATTCCCTCTCCCCTTCTTTTCTTAGTCTTCTTTGCTCCTTGAATGTGGTAGCACGTAGCTCCGTCCCTTCTGCGGTAGGTGAGGTGAGTGAGAGCGGGATGAAAGAGGCGAACGCTAACGGATGAGATGAAGGAAGTGGAAAATAAATACAGAGAGAGAGAGAGAGAGAGAGAGAGAGAGAGAGAGAGAGAGAGAGAGAGAGAGAGAGAGAGAGAGAGATGATGAATGACGATGTGAAGTTGAAAAGCCGAGAAAAGTGAAGACGGAGAGAGAGAGAGAGAGAGAGAGAGAGAGAGAGAGAGAGAGAGAGAGAGAGAGAGAGAGAGAGAGAGAGAGAGGTGGAGAAAAGGAATTTGAGAGTGGGAGAGGCGCCGTTGAAGGTGAGAAAGTTTAAAGTGAGAAGGCTGGAGAGAGAGAGAGAGAGAGAGAGAGAGAGAGAGAGAGAGAGAGAGAGAGAGAGAGAGAGAGAGAGAGAGAGAGAGAGAGAGAGAGAGAGAGAGAGAGAGAGAGAGAGAGAGAGAGAGAGAGAAAGTGAAAATGATAAGCAAGCGTTATAGTTTAGTGAAAGGAGAGACAGTGAGGGAACTAAATGACTTCTTCCTCTTTTTCCTCCTTGTTTTCCCTCCCCTCTACTTGACTTTCCTCCCTCCCTCCCTCCCTCCTTCCCTCCCTCCCTCCTTCCCATTGTCCTTATTTCCCTCTTCTCAGCTTTCTTCCCTCCCTTCTCACCTTAATTGTCTTTCTTCCTCCTCTCCTTTCTCCTCTTTCTTTTTTCTTTGGTGTATATTGTTTACTCTCTCTCTCTCTCTCTCTCTCTCTCTCTCTCTCTCTCTCTCTCTCTCTCTCTCTCTCTCTCTCTCTCTCTTTTACTTCTATATTTTCTTCTCTTTCTTCCTTTTTTTCTTCTACTCTCTCCATTATTCCTTCTTTCCCTCTTCCTTCTTTAGCTTTCCTTTCTTCTCCTCTCTTTCCTTATTCAAGTTCTCTCTTTTCCTTTTATTTCTTTCCTTTCTCTGTTTAGCTTGTCATATTTACGATCCCCTTCTCTCTCTCTCTCTCTCTCTCTCTCTCTCTCTCTCTCTCTCTCTCTCTCTCTCTCTCTCTCTCTCTCCTTCTTCCATATTTTCCTCACTCTCCGTTCTTCCCAAGCCGACTCCATAATTAATATCTCCCACCTATCTTCTCTCCTCCTTCCTTCCCTATGCCTAACATCCTCCCCTCCTTTCCTTCTCCCTCTCTATCCTTGTTTTCCCTCCTCTCGTACTTTCTGCCTTCTCATCTTCCCTTCCCCTCTCCCTCCCTTCCCTCCTTTCCTCTCTCTCCCTTTCCCTCCTCCTCTTCTTTCCTTCTCTTCCTCTGGTCAGTTTACCTTCCTGCCTCTCTCCCTCTCCCTCCTTCCTTTCTTTCTCTCGTTTACTCGCTTTCTCCTTGATTCCCTCATTTATTTCCTCCTTCCCTTTACTTGCGCTTCCTTTCCACTGTTCCCCTTTTCCTCGCCATCGTTTTATGTTTCCCTTCTTTTCCTTACCTCTCCGGCTCGTCATCAAGAAGGTGAAGGGCGAGGCAGGTGATCACAGCACCAATCTTCTACACTCTGGCGGGGATCACGAGTCAGTGCGGAGAGAAAGGCGATGCGGTGAAGGTCTGTACGTGAATCTGCCTGGGAGTGAGGAGGGAGTGAAGGAGCAGGGAAGCCTAGGCAACAGTAGCGTGTATGTGTGATGACTGGGGACTCACACACACACGCGCACACACACACACACGTCTAGCCTCCCGCCTCTCTCTATGTCACTCGTTTTTTCTCTCACATAAATTGTCATGCTGGTGAAATAAGATGCAATAATAGGATGGACAGTGTACTACATCACTAGCGTCATTACAGCCCCTGGCAACCGTGTGTGTGTGTGTGTGTGTGTGTGTGTGTGTGTTATAATCCTGCGTCTATTGGCGGAACGAGTGGTATTGGGGATGAAGCAGACACGTGAAGAATTATCGGTACTGCCTCACGCATCCCTCCCTCCCTCCCTCCGTCCTTCTCCCTCCTCTTCTCTTCCCACTACCATCACTACCGCCGCCGCCAGTCCCCTCTCTCCCTCCCTCAGCCCTCCCTTCCCTGCCTCGTCCCCTCCGGCAGGCTCCATCGCCATTGTACTTCCGTCGTTTGGGCGAAGTGGCGCGCGTCTCCCGAAGGCAAGCGACGGGCCCCACATCAATTCTTGTTGCGGCCGTGGAGGCGAAGGTTTTGTCTTAATATATCTTGGCGATGGTCGTGCACTCCCTCCCTCCTTCCCTTGCTACTAGAGAGAAAACCGTGGCTCAATTCCTCCCTTCTTTCCCTCCCTCCTCTCTCTCTCCTCCTCTTTCTCCCCCTTCTGATCCTCCCTCCCTCCCTCCCTCTCTCCCTCCCTGCTTGCCTCATAATTTGGTGCCTCATCGCTTGCCGCCTTCCAATCCCTCCTTCCTCCCTCGTGTTGGTGATCGTTATTCATCATGTGTTTGGTTAGGTTATGGCCTCAGCCTTCGTTAAGAGAGAGAGAGAGAGAGAGAGAGAGAGAGAGAGAGAGAGAGAGAGAGAGAGAGAGAGAGAGAGAGAGAGAGAGAGAGCCCTTTCATGTATAGATGGATAATTTCATATACATTTTCACTGGCCACGCTGCCACAACACACGTTCAATTGTCCTGTGTTGCTCCATCCTCGCCCCGACTGCCGGCGACACTGTGTCTTTCCTTCTTGTGCAAAGCCAGCCACCCACTCAGCAGCGTGTCTGGGCCTCACGTCATCCATAAGTAGCTGACCTTTCATTGTTCTTTCAGAGTGATGAACAAGTCGCAATACGGAATGTACATAGTAGACTCCAAGCTACAATTTTGGAAACTAACTACACTGCCTTTTCGCTGCTGTTCGCTACGATTTATTGGCACACAAGTTTTTCGTGTATCGCACAATGATTTTTTTTTTTTCCAGTTTCCGTCAAATTGGGTACGTTCTGCCACTCGCAATATTTTTGTTTACTTGCAGTCATGGAGACTACATATGAATCATTTTTGCCTTTATATGTTGTAGGTCCCTTATGTTACGGTGCAGCCAAGAGCGAGCTTTTTTTCACTCCCTGGCTATAGATTCTCCCGCCCCTACACTGAGCTGTGGCGCCTGTTACTCAGCAGACATAGTCCAGCCCGCCAGGCCCCGCCAGTTACTGCCTCGTGCCACACTTCCACATGGTGATAATGAAGGATCCCGCTGCGTTCTGGCCCTGAATGTGTGTTGGATTATCTGCTACAGGATCATAGGCCGGGGAAACTTGAGACGAGCTCTGTAGCCAAGCGTCTCCCCATCAACTTTAACTCAACTCACGACACAGAACAAGCAAACATTTTTCTGGTGCCGCCACCATGCAGCCTCCGCTCACGCATAAAGAGTCTTTACTCCAAAGCTTTGCAGACTCCACAGCCTCCGCCGCAGTCTTACTCTTATCCAAGTGACTGCTTCTGCTTTCACACACGCGCACTGATGGCGCACGTACACACACACACACACACACACACTCTAAGGGGAAAATGAGCCACACTCAAAACGTCCCCTACTCAAGTGTAATATCTGGCAAGAAAAGAGTATAACATCATAAAAAAAAGGGTGAAAAAGAAAAACATAAAAGGCAGTCATTGGTATACAGAAAGGCGGGCTACTTTGCATTATTCATGAGCAGTAAACATTAATTTGGGTAAAAAGACGCTCGTGAGATCCTGTATTGAGGCGTTGCCGCTGTTGTTTCCTTTGAGCCTTGGGTCGGCGCGTGTGTCGTCGGCAAGGCTTGATTTGCGGCCGCCAATGACACATCACCACCACCACTGCCGACACCACCAAGAGAGAGGGAGGGAGTGACAGAAAGGAAAGAATAAGGAAGAGGGAAGAAGGAGGGAGACAGAAGGGAAGGAGGAGAAGGAGGGGTGAAAGGTAAGAGGAGATGAATATGGAGAATAGGAGGAATGTGGAGGACAAAAAAATATATGAGGAAGAGAAAAACCGGACGATAAACGGAGGGAGAGGAGAAGGAAGAGGAGAAGGAGGAGGAGGAGGAGGAGGAGGAGGAGGAGGAGGAGGAGGAGGAGGAGGAGGAGGAGGAGCAACGACTACTATGACGAAGACAAGTATGAGGAAGAGGACTAGAAGACATAAGAGATGAATATGGAGAAGATGAGGAGGAGGAGGAGGAAGAGGAGAGGGATGAAGAGGAGGTGGAGGAGTAGGAATAAGAGGAGTGGGAGGAGAGGGAACAGGAGGAGGAGGAGGAGGAGGAGAAGGAGGAGGAGGTCTGGAATCAATAGTAGAAGCTTATAAACTGCAAGAGGATTCTCAAGGCATTCACACTACACACACACACACACACACACACACACACACACACACACACACACACACACACACACACACACACACACACACACACACACACACACACACACACACACACACACACACTCTCACGCATGCAATAAAAACTCTTGTAGTACATTCATGCTCACACACACACACACACACACACACACACACACACACACACACACACACACACACACACACACACACACACACACACACACACACACACACGAACGCACTGAATTGATTTAACAAAGTTGTGAAGGTCATTTGAGTGTGTGTGTGTCTGTGTGTGTGTGTGTGTGTGTGTGTGTGTGTGTGTGTGTGTGTGTGTGTGTGTCACGTTAGTCATACCTGAACCATATCACAACCAAAGGCAATCACTCGTATTTGATATACCGGAATTCGAAGCTTTTATTATATTTCTCTCTAATTAATGTATTCCGAAAATAATTTATCATCAATCCAAAATATGCCTCGCTTCATGATTAGCGACACAAACTGAAATGACGATTTGAGGAACCGTTAGCCAATGTGTTGATAATGAGATAACTCCCAAAGCGAAACTGATTAGCATATTTGTCTATTAATTTGTTGAAATGTTTTACGTACCTTATCTATCTGTCTGTCTGTCAGTCTCTATATCTATCTCTCTTTCTGTGTATGTATGTATGTATATAGGTATGTATGTATGTGCGTGTGTGTGTAAGTAAACTAAATATCTATCTATGCATCTATCTGTGTATCTATCTATCTGTCTGTCTGTTCGTATATCTGCCTACTTACCTGTCCACCTACCTACTTGCCTACCTGCCTGCCTGTCCTTCTATCTGTATGTCTATTTTCTGCCAATATATTAATTGATCACTTAATTCATACATCTAACCATCACCATGAAAGAGAGAGAGAGAGAGAGAGAGAGAGAGAGAGAGAGAGAGAGAGAGAGAGAGAGAGAGAGGGAGAGGGTGGGAAACAAGGCGACACCTAGACAGTAGAAGGTAGCAACAGACGGCAGACAGAGCGCCCCGTGTGCCGCGTGTCGCCCCTCAAACACACACCGGTACATACATACAATCAGGCCGCAGCGCCTCGCCATTTGGCACACCTCCCCCTCCGTGCCACAGTTTCAATTTCTCGCTTGGCCAGGTGATGTAATTTCATTCAATCCTCTCATTCCGGGCAGGTGAGTGCGTCCGATAAATGGCCAGATGAATGCGCCGCGGACAACGCAACCAACCACGGCCATCATTCATCATTCATCGCCCAGCCCTAAAATTTGCGCCAGTTTTGAGCCTTGGAGAATGATGCGCATGAGGTTTTATTTCGCTTTTTCGTTTTATTAATACCTGGAATGTTTGGATTTTAATTGTCCCTGTTCTAGTTTTATTTTATTTATTTATTTTTTTCTATTTTCCGTCATTCGTCATTTATCAGCAAGGTTGCATATTGTGATGACTCTTAAGTATGATGTAGCTTTGTTTCTATTTATTGCGCTTTTTATTTTATTTTATTTATTTTTTTGGATGGCTGGCTTTTATTAGTACGTCAGTTTTTTTTTTTTTTTTCTGTATTTCGTTTTGGACGTTTTTATATCATTTCATTTACCTGGCTTCAAATTTTGGCCGACCTTTGTGCCACCAAGAATGCTGTACCTTTAGTCTTTTTTTCTTATTTTGGGCGTATTTTGTTTTTCACTCTTCAGGTACATTTTTCTTTTACATTCGTTTTCGTTTTTTCATCCCTCTCTTTCTCTTTCTCTGGTGTTCGCTTGGGGTCTCATTTCAGTGAACCCGTTTTGGGCGAGGATTTTTCTCTGCGTCCTCTGCTTCCTCTCCCTCCCTCGCTATGATTTTTTCTGCTTTCATTCCCTCCGTTTTAATTTCCTGACTTCCTACCTTGTTTGTTTTTTTCTTCTTCCAATTTGTATTTGTCCCATAAATCTGAACTTCCTCACTCGACCATGAACTCCTTTCCTTTGTTTTCCTCTGTTCACTTCTACGTCATGTTCCTTTACTGACTCATCACTCACGCTGGTCTGTCCTTTCCCACGTACTTCCATTATTCTCACTCTTCTCACCCTTCACTCCAATCTCCTCTTTCAGTCAGTGTTAACCCCTCACGTCTCTCTCAATTCCCGGAGGCACAAGCACACAGACACACACACACATGCACACAACTGCCCTGTTCCCTCTCGCCTCTCTAGCGTCTGGTTAAACTGCCCATAAATTAATGTTTCAGAGGCACACTCACGTCCACCTCACTTGCCTGTTCAGGGAAGTAATCGCTCACCTGATCCACGTGTAGACTCAGGCCGGGGCACGTGTCTCGGCCCTCGTTTGCCAAGCTTTATCGAGGCGGCTACAGGCGGCTTTGTGGTGCCCGTGATGGAGCACTGGGATTGACTTGTGGCTACGGACCATACTCTGAAATATTTCTGCGCCGCACCTCTGCTACATTCAAAAGGCTCTAGTTGAAGTTACACGTGTTTTTAAGGATTTTTTTTTATGGTTCTAGTGACAAATTATCAAGACTTCTACATTATTAACAGGAGGAATACTCTTGGGAACACGGGTAATAATCTCTGTGGCCTTTGAAAATAGTTGTGGTGAGTGAGCAGAGTGTTTCAGGATGCGGGCCTAATACCACGGATCTCCGGCCACCTCTGCCTGTTTTTTTTTTTCTTTTTTTTTTCGTGTGGAGTTCAAGGTTCTCATTGTCGCTGCTTTTCCGAGTTTAGTTGTCGGATATTAGACTAGCTCTGCCTCATCCTTCTCTTGCTGGTGGTGAAGCCTCATTGTTAGAGCTGGAGAAAGGGAAAACCAAAAAGGCAGTGAGGGATATGATGTGAATTATGTAAAAGCTGCTTCCGCCTTTGTGTGTGTGTGTGTGTGTGTGTGTGTGTGCGTGTGTGTATCGGTGAGGAAATGAGCGAGTCTGTCAGTTGCTCTTTGTATGTCTGCCTGGCTTTCCTGACTCTCTCTCTCTCTCTCTCTCTCTCTCTCTCTCTCTCTCTCTCTCTCTCTCTCTCTCTCTCTCTCTCTCTCTCTCTCTCTCTTTCTTTCTCTCTTTCTCTCTCTCATACAAGAAATTTAATTCATGTTTGTGTGGTGCGTGCCCGGGGGAGAGAAGAAGTAAGGACTTATTACTGCGAGGCGGCAGCCATTAGCTGAACTAACAGGCGAGGGACAGCGAGGGGCGGCGGTGCACAGATGAGGAAGGGGACGGGGTGAGTAATGGATTTAAGCTGAAAATGAAGAAGGATTAATACAAGATAAAAAGGGAGATAAACTATTAGCAATAATATTGACAGTGAAAGGAAAGAGAATTGCTTGTACTGGTTTATATTTTTAACATTTTAATGCGAAGAGATAATGGAAGGGGAGGAGGAGAAGGAGGAAGAAGAAGAAGAACGTGCACAGGAAGATATCGAAGAGGAGGAGATGAAGGATAACATATGAAGGGAGAAAAAGAAAGAGAAAACATGAAGGATTTTATCTGGAGAAATCTCTTGCTGCTTTTATTTCATATTTCCACCACCACCACCACCACCACCACCACCACCACCACCACCACCATCACCACCGTCACTACCACTTTGTTTTCGTAATCCTCTTTTTCTTCCTTTCCTCCTCAGCTTTGACCATCATGCACTCTGCGTCTTTCTCCACTATTCTCACACTCCTTTTAATTCCATTCTTTCAGTCTTTTTATTCTCTGTTTTCTTTTTCCAAATGTTACTTTTTTTTTATTTCGCTCCATTTGGCAGAAGTTCACGTTGTCCTTAAGTCTCAGAAGGCTTCTTATATTCTTCCTTATCTCTTTTCCGGTAACATTTTTCTTGCTTTCTTCTCTCCCTCCTCTGATTCCATTAAGCTGGTACGGTACCCAGATGAACCCTTATCTGTCTTGTGTGTGTGTGTGTGTGTGTGTGTGTGTGTCTATCTGTAGGTGTGTGTGTGTGTGAGAGTGTCTGTGTCTGTGTTTCTGTTTGTGAGTGAGTCTGTCTGTCTCTCTCTCTCTCTCTCTCTCTCTCTCTCTCTCTCTCTCTCTCTCTCTCTCTCTCTCTCTCTCTCTCTCTCTCTCTCTCTCTCTCTCTCTCTCTCTTCACCTTCTCCCTAGGAAAAAAAGAAAAAAGAAAAATGTTCATTGCTGCATCTGAATGCGCTCATTACTGAATTCTACGTCCACATAAAAAAAGAAAATTATCTTAAAAAGAAAATGGCTGTTCACTTGAAATATGAACCCCTTGGGGACTCCTTTCCCGGCACCGTTGCGCCGCTTTCTCTGTACTTTTTTTTTATTTACTTTTTAACATTGCTTTACTTTCCGTGTTTTAAGAGTCACGGAGAAGATTCAAGGAACAGAGATTACTTTTTCTTATTAATACTTTGATAAGTAATGATAACACGACTCTAATTACATAATTTGACTAGCAGTAGGTAATTTTCTAGAGCGGAAGTCGAACTAGAGGCACTTGAATGTTTGACTTACCTAGTCACTCCTGTCTCTTCCATCGCTGTCTTGCGAAATTATACTCAAAATGTGCACCAGACCTTTTTATCAAGCTTGAGGAGAAAGCAAAGCAGTTAGAGTTAGCTAGGGCTTATTAGGGCTTACTTTGCTGTGTTGGCAAGGCAGTTGTACTTAAATCTTGGTGGAGTTATTGTGTAGTGTAGCGATAGTGTTGCTTTTATATCCCTTGGGACCACTTACCATGAGACAACATCCTTTTCGCTCTTCATAAAAGAAAAAAAAAGTGAGGTCATTCTCTGTAGGCAGGAATTTTCAACTTGTTTTTTTTCTGAGAGCGTCAGGGAATTTTCAGTGAATGTGGCGCCTATGAATAATGTCTTGAGTGTTTTCAGTGGTTAGGGCATGTTTTTCTGCGGCCCCTTCTCGTTTTTCTCGTGGCCTGAGCGTCTTGGAGTTGTTCCCAAGTGGTAGTGGCGGACAGGTAATAAAAGAACAAAAAAGAGAATATATGTCTGGTGCTGCCACATGCAAATTGAAGATGATTTCTCCTGGGTATTTTACTCCTGAGGGGAACAAGACCGAGGGTGCCGTCTATTTCTCTTCATTTTCCTGCTCTTTTCCTACCTACCTGTGCTCTCTCTCTCTCTCTCTCTCTCTCTCTCTCTCTCTCTCTCTCTCTCTCTCTCTCTCTCTCTCTCTCTCTCTCTCTCTCTCTCTCTCTCTCTCTCGCATAGTTTTCCATAATCCCCTCATTTTCTTTAGTTTATGTTGCTATTCCTTCCCGCCAGAACTGGTTTATTCCCATATGCTTCCCTATTTACTGGCCTGTCCGCCTTCCTAACCGAGAGATTTTGTCGTTATTGTCGTACAGATCTCCGGTACTTTCTTTTTTTTTAGTACTGAACTCTTATTTTTTTTTCGTGCTGCACAGTAATTTCTTAAAGTCAAAAGTTCGTTTTTTATTTTGGTTATTGGTAGTTGATCTTATTGTAAAGTGTGTAGTGTGATATTTCTTCCTTTTTTCTTTTTTTTTTTTGTTTGGTTCGATTATGTTTTATCATTTTTTTTTTTATCTTTTTTATTAAACACTAACTAGAATGAATTTTGTCCCATGTGCACTTAATTTACTTGTTCCAAATTTCCGAGATGAATTTCAGTGCCACAGAAAATATTTTAAGTTACCAGGAGAAAAGAGTATTGAAAAAAAATCGGTCTTTTTGAAGCAGCTTTCAGTCTATTTTACCTTCCATTTGCTTTTGTCATCTTAGGCAAATATTCACCCCAGACTTCGGCTCTCAGCGTCCAATGGAATAAGCCTCGTGTAAGCCACATTCCAACATTCCATTTAACACTCGCGCTCCACTCCCACCATTCTTTTAACTCTTTCACCACCACAGCATCGGTTTCATCTCATTCTGGATACGATTAGAGTTTCATCAACTTTTAGGATATTTTAGTGGTCAGGGAGTGAAAATGTGTCTTTATGATAACCAGTTTTTTCATTGTGGCATCTTCATTTTACCTTATTCTGGCTAAAACACGTGATTTTGCTAAGTTTGGAAGGTAACAGCAGCATTCGGTGGGGTGAGAGTTATTAAACATTTAGCTTCGAAATTCCAAAGGTTCCAGAAATTGCCGAAGATCAGAGTAGCACCGTGACTCGACCTTTTAAAATGTTCCTCTTTGTTCTGTTCAGCGAAAACTTTTGTAGAATTACCACTAGCACAACTTTCCGGCCCCGCCCTTGTTTCTCTCTCTCTCTCTCTCTCTCTCTCTCTCTCTCTCTCTCTCTCTCTCTCTCTCTCTCTCTCTCTCTCTCTCTCTCTCTCGTGTGTGTTATTATCGTTTTCGTGAGTTGAGTGCAGAGAAGAATAATGTAAAAAAGATGTTTAAAGAAAAAAAAAATCTGCAAAGCTGTCTTGAATTCACAATCTCTTCCTATCAAAGTACAATGAATGCGTCTGGCAATGTTTATCTTGGCGCCAGACTGTTTGGTGCTTGCTGGGCTGTGTGAGTATGTGAGAGGAAAGAGTAAAGTTTGGGGCATATGCTATAGGCGTGCGCGAACATAAGAATGAACATAAAAAAAATAAGGGAAGCTGCAAGAAGACATCATGCCTACACATGGCAGTCCCTGTACTGAACATACCTACCTATTTCTGCCTATCATCTCCATCCATAAATTTGCCTGATCGTCTTTTTAAAGCTTCGTAAGTCTGTGGTGGATGATGTCCCTTATCTCTGGACACGCGCCACTATGACATCCTGGTTCCCACAGTTTTACCTTCCTTAGGAAAATAAAGGCTAAACTGGCAATGAAATAAAAATAAAGGGAAACCATTAAAACATCTTACGAGTGACGTGGGTCGTAATAAAAACATTAAACCAAACACAAAAATGAGAATGATTTTATTGCACCGCAAAGGCATCGCATACCATGAGACAAAAATTGATGCAGAGATAAGAAAAGTAAAAAAAGATGAAAGAAAAGTAAAAGAGATAAAAAAAAAAGAACACCTTGGCACTAAACGATGAAGGAAACGAGATGGCGACGAGCACACCTATCAGACATTACTGAGAAAAGAGAAAACACATGAAGAAAATAAAAATAGCAAAACGTACAGACTGCAGACCACCTAAAGCAGCGCCAGACTCAGAGGAGGCGTGAGGAGAGCAGGGCAGCAGAGGGCGGTGAAGAGAGAGCCAGAGCAGCTTTCATGGAGAGCGTAAAGAATGCGGAGTGACTGACATATTATTTAGATTACAGCGGATGAAGATCAAGGAAGGCAATACAATAAAGTTCTTAGAGGATATAATGCATTCAGAACTTAAGGAGATTGTATTAACAAGGGATAATTTGTCTTCGTGAAGGGAGAGGCGCGGCAGACAAAGCCATACAGTGGTGTTGGGAGTTACCTATCAAAGAGAAGCGCAGATATAGTAAACACTTTTGTTATTTGTAGAAGAAGACAAAAGGCAGAGTGGCGAGAGGGAGCGTGTCTTGGTGCCTGGGAAGGAAAGGAGTTTCTGGCAGCCTGATTGCTATGGTGGAATAAATGCACAGATGATCACGAGCTTTGGCCGGTATACTGTATAGGGACCACAAACCATATAAATGGAGATTGGTGGACAACAGGAAGGAGGAGCAGTTATCCGATTCTCTTCATATTTATGATTGGTATATTGACTGAGGGATTAGGGAAGGGTGGCGGGAGCTTTTGCTTGCGGACCATCTTGTGATAACTCAGAGGATGATCTGCTGCGGAGGTTGTAATAAAGTGGCAGGAATGCTTCGAGGAATCACTGTAACACTGCAGAGACAGGGTGAATCTCGACAGGAAAGATGATAACGCTCCGATCAGCAATGAGAACTGAAATGAAGGGGGAAATGAAACATGGAAGCACGCACGAGTGGGAGTCGTAGCAGGTAACGAGTCCGGGAAAAGAGTGAGTGGGACAGGAGCAAAACGGAATGAAGTAAAAGGAGTAATTCTGGGTAACTGTGAGGAAATGATGCTAAAGAAGTAATAAAGTAGTAGTATGACAAAGAAGTATTAATAGAACAATAATGAAGAGGTGATATTAAAGAACGAGTCATTCTGAATATACGTATAAGTAAAAAATATAATAGCAAAATAAAACAATATTGAGAAACTAATACAAAAAAAAATAATGTGAAAGGCGCAATTCTAGATAATAGTAAAGAAAAAAATAGCCAAAAAGTATCAAGAAACCAACAATGAACAACGAAAATATAAGAAGGAGTAACAAAAACAATCCTTTGTGATAATAATAATAAAAAGAAAGGAGCAATAAGACCATGGCAAAGAAAGAAGTCATACACACGAAGATGAAGAAGTAAAGGAAATAATTCTGGACAAGTATTCGAGTGGCAAGTGAGGAACAAAATTGTATTCCACGCCAGTTCGTGTAGGACTTGAGATGACATGTGAGGCAGAAAACTGGGCAATTAGACGAACAGGAGAAAAGACGGCAAGACATGACAGGGATGAGAATGTTGAAGCGAGGTATTATGAAAGTGTCGTTTAAAGCAGAAGGAATGAAGGTATAAGAAGAGAGGAAAGAGAGAGAAGCATACATAGAGCGTGGATTATGTTACGGAGCTTCAAAAGAGACAGTGATACAAGCATTGCATATGATGAGAGGGAGAATGAGAGGGATTTAGTAATGTGGCGGTAATGTTGGTATGGAAGCGAGGTTTAGTTGGCAAAAAGATGGAGAGAGAGAGAGAGAGAGAGAGAGAGAGAGAGAGAGAGAGAGAGAGAGAGAGAGAGAGAGAGAGAGAGAGAGAGAGAGAGAGAGAGAGAGAGAGAGAGAGAGAGAGAGAGCATTTTAAACATTTGAAAATTCATTTATAGCCCTTAACAAAAAAAAAAAAAAAAATAGAAATAATGACTGGCAATCAATGTGACAAAGTAATGATGACAGATACTTACTTACAATACGAACAAAATGCTGGTAACAATAACAATCACAACAATATCAGGTGACAATAAAAATGACAGCAACGAAAAGACTGATAAAAAAAAGTAAATAAAAAAAAAGACAAAAATCCACTCACTAAAAACACCAGCAAACCAACAGACACAATACCAACCACAAGAAGTAATGACAAAAAAAAAAAAAAAAAACACAGCCACAGAGAGAAACAGTGGAGGAACCCGAGCAAGACACCCGCGTGGAAAGCTAAGGGAGGAGGAGATGTGGTGAGGTCAACACTTACCTATAATGAACCTCCTACTTGGGTATTCTTCAGGTAGACTTCCCAGGTGTTATTTGTTTTACCGAGAGAGAGAGAGAGAGAGAGAGAGAGAGAGAGAGAGAGAGAGAGAGAGAGAGAGAGAGAGAGAGAGAGAGTATAGGGAAAGTGAAGAGAAAGTGATACGCGAGCGCTATAGTTTGGTGAAAGGAGAGACAGTAAAGGAAATGAATGGTTTCTTTCCTCGCTTTCCTTCTTGTTTTCCCTCTTCTCTACTTGACTTTCTTCCCTTCCTCCCTTTCTCTCGCTTTCCCATTGTATTTCCCATTCAGAGAGAGAGAGAGAGAGAGAGAGAGAGAGAGAGAGAGAGAGAACGTATCCCACCATATACATTTTCATATCGAAATTGTCTTGGAAAAGAAATTCATTAAAAACAATATAGAAAATAAATATGATAATACCAATATCTGTTCACTATTTCGTACCCAGAGAGAGAGAGAGAGAGAGAGAGAGAGAGAGAGAGAGAGAGAGAGATTTTGATATTTAATATTTTACTGTTCAGTTAAGCTTACAATAATCTGATTAAAGAAAAAAAAATATATACACATGTGAACATATAGATTTGATGAGCTTACATTCATATAAGGACTTTCTTTTTTTTTTTCTTTTTATAAAGGTAAAAAGGATAGTGGTGGAGTTGTCGTGACTTGCAGTAAGCTACACACATACCATCAACAAAGCACAGCAATGAATATATTCGCTTTACAAAGGACACACACACGCAATACAAACACACAAAGTCAAACACAGAAGAGAGAAACACATAAAAACAAACATACAGGGAGAGAGAGAGAGAGAGAGAGAGAGAGAGAGAGAGAGAGAGAGAGAGAGAGAGAGAGAGAGAGAGAGAGAGAGAGAGAGAGAGAGGTCCAGTGTCTCATTTCGTCACTCACACATTCACCTCTCGGGTCACAAACTCTGCTAACGTCTTAATGTGTGCCGCCAACTTGGTCCGTGCAAATTGTCCCTAAAACTTCTTAATGATCCTTACTTTTCCTCCTCTTCCTCATGTGCTATTCACGCAACCCCGTCTTTTATTCATTTCTCTTGCTTCTCTTTATTTATTTATACTTTAGAACGGAAATTTTTGCTTTCTCTCCATCCTACCGCTCCTCATCTCTCTCTCTCTCTCTCTCTCTCTCTCTGCCCCAAATACAGCTCTTGGACTTATTCGTATTAAAGTGAATCGGGAATAATCACAAAACAATACCGCGCTTTTATCCTCCGTCCTCCCAAAGTGTTGTTTTGTTAACTGGCTCGTTTTAAAAATGAATATGTTGACATTTCTGAACTTGGCACGCTCTTTTTTGTTTTGCTTTATTTTGTCACATTTGCAAACGCCGCTGGGGAGTTCGGAGAGTGTTATTACGTTTTTACTGGCGTCCTTATGCACGGCCGGAAGGCTTCAGTTAGTGCTTGAAGCTTTGAAAGCTTTCATGTTTTGCGAAGAAAATGGGATTCGTACGTAAACTTTTACCTATCCACACACACACACACACACACACACACACACACACACACACATAGGTAGGTAAATAAATAGATTGATAGATAGATAGATAAAGAGATAGATCATTTATTGGCCACAGTAAGCAATACAATAATACAATGAGTTCATATATCATAATGCTAAAGATTTCAAATTTTAATATCACGATCCATTATATCCGCAGTCCATATCCCCTAACAGTAAATCATGCACATGCTTACACACACACACACACACACACACACACACACACACACACACACACACACGACATAATGAGCTAGTTCGTGGCGGTTTAACTTCTTTATGCAAGAACACTTCACACTTTTCACTGTGTCCATCTGTGTGAATGTGTAAAAAGATTCTTTCTCGTAAAGTAAAGGATCAGTACAAACCTAATGCCAGGGTTACTTCCTGGTATGGTTCGTAAATATATAACATACAAATGTGATCAGAGCTACGGCAAGTCTTTCTCCCATCACAAAGTTTTGGAACCCTGTGGTTAGAGGAACACGTCAGGTCACACGGCACACACTTGAAGGCTGGTTTGGAGAAAAGCAGCTGCTGAATGCCGCGTGCTGGAAGAGTCAACTAGGAGGGATGAAACGAAGGGAGTGGAAATCCTCTATTCTTTATCTTTATTCATATCTTTAAGAAAAATTTTAGTGTGATATGTAGATGAGTACTAGATTACTGCTACTACTGCAACTAATTCTTACTCCTACTACTACTATTACTACTACTACTACTACTACTACTACTACTACTACTACTACTACTACTACAACTACCTTTACTACTACTACTACTAATTCCTCCCTGCACACACGATGAGGTCTGACACCCACCACAGACACAATCCGTGCTGAGGTGGCAGGTGCGCGAGGCCACAGAGCAGCTGCAGTAAGGGCGTGCGTGCAGTGCTCCCTGTCAGGCTAAAACAATGGCCTGGCGGGGTCCTTGCCTAGTGGCTGGTGGCGGCTCGGCAAGGGTTTGTACTGTAGTGGTTGTGGCGTTGATGTGGCGTGTTCTTGTTCGTTTTCGTGTCGCATTAATAGAATTTCTGATTAAGTGACGCCTTACCTCGCTCGCCCCAATACGAAATTATTTTGTCACCTTTCACTTGCATTTCATTGCTCGCTTTTGCCCGTGGTTTTAATTCATACTCTTTTTTTATTGCTTTCACCTGTCCTGCTTTCATGAATATAGATTTTTTTTTCTGTGTTTCTGCGTGTTTGTCTGTTTGTCTGTGTCTATGTCTCCGTCTGTCTGTTTGTCTCTCTATCTGTCTTTATACCTATGTCTGTCTGTTTTATCCACATTTCATTCTATTTCATTCTCTAAATTCATCAGTCATTTATTGAGTCTGCTTGTCTGTCTGTTTGTCTGTGTAGTTAAGTTAGTAAGTTAGCCTCGTCTCTATGTTTGTCTTTCAGCCCTTCTGCCGATCGCTCTCTCTCTCTCTCTCTCTCTCTCTCTCTCTCTCTCTCTCTCTCTCTCTCTCTCTCTCTCTCTCTCTCTCTCTCTCTCTCTCTCTCTCTCTCTCTCTCTCAGTGAGTAGTACCAATGAAGAGAGAGAAAAAAAAAAAAACACGCCTCAGACAGGTGACCAACAAACCTATACAAACCTTCTATTCCTTGTGTTGCAGTTTCATATATATTTTTTCTTTTTCTTACCTATATTTACTACTGGTCGTTTTAGGCATCAACTCAATATTGCCTCGCCCTCTTTCAGATATTCATGCTCGGGAGGCGTTGGTCGTCATAGATGCGGAATGTTATATAGTGT
The DNA here is from genome assembly GCF_035594125.1 of Scylla paramamosain. Classification (NCBI taxonomy): domain Eukaryota; kingdom Metazoa; phylum Arthropoda; class Malacostraca; order Decapoda; family Portunidae; genus Scylla; species Scylla paramamosain. The sequence goes on along the minus strand of NC_087170.1, from coordinate 20,675,560 downwards.
GGAATATTATTGTCCTCACTCCGCGTCTTTCCGGGCAGTTTCATTTCTTGAGAAGCTGAAGTGTTCCGGTGTGGTGGGGGGAGAGGGCGGGAAGAGGGGAATTGTGGGAGTTTGAGGGAGTTTTTGGGAGTTAGGGAGTGTCTATACGTGTGGAGAGGATTGATCTAACATTCGCTTTCCTCCTCATTTCCTCTCACACTTTCCTCTTTTGTTCGCTCCTTCACGGTCGGCTTCGCATTTTCTTTCTTTTGCTTTTCGCTTTTTTGCTTTCTTTTTTATCCTTTATTTAAGTTTCCTTTGCTCTCTGAACCTCATTGTCCTTCGCCTCCTGCTTGTGCCTTCATCGTTTTCTCCTAATCTTTCTGTACTTTTTTCTTTTTTGCGTTTTGTTATTTTTTTTAGTCATTTGTCATTGTTTTTTTTTTTACCACTTCCTTCTTCTTCTTTCTCCTAGTCCTCGTTGTCCTCCTCCCTCCCATCCTCCTCCTCCTCCTCCTTCTCCTCCGAACACAATCTCTCCCCCTCACACAGTTTTGTATTCCCGCCGCCGTGGCCTCGCCCACACCTAACGATAGTCTAACACAAAGTGCTCATTCAGGAACTCGGACAAATCTTCCGCTCCTAAAACTTCCCTGAAACTCGGAAAACCCTGTAATTTGCGACGCGACTTTGGCATATTTACGTTCCTTTTCGTGCGGCTGAAGAATGCATCGGGATATCCTCGTCCTCTGCGTCGCGTCACTGACAGTATGCTTTTTTTTTCTTGGTTTTATTTCTTATTTTTTATTTCTATTTTTGAGCTTTATGTAATATCATCCTCATTCCGTCCTCTGCACGCTCATCTGAGGCTTGTGTTTCAGGGTTTTTCTCCAAACCAGAGAAAATCTTGTGTTTTTGGTATCTGCTTCTGACTTGTTTTCTTTTCTTGTTCGCGAGATACTCCACATTTTGGAATTTCCTGTATATTTTTAAGGGAATATATATATTTTTTTTGCTTCAAATATTTCGTAATTTTTGTGGTAAATGAAGACATTTGCTGGATAAAAGATGGAAGAAAATATAGTATTTTGGAGATATAATTTTACATTATTTCACGGTAAAACCTTGCTGTTCAGGTTGCTGAAAAGAAACAAAATATAGACGGTTGGTGTTTCCCAGAGTGCGAAGTGGTGAACTCTTAGGGAGACTTTCGTTGTCACTTTCTTCACGAGTATGGACAAAATACTAACACACGCGGTCGTAAAGCTCCAATAGTTGCATTACATGCTTATGGTAATGCACTGATAGGCAGCAGTACTGCGTACATTACCAAGGCTGCGTCAGATGTTAACAGAGTGCGTGGTACGAGATCGCTTCGTCTGCAGTGCATCAATTTGGCGAGGTGGCAAGGGTGCAGCGTGAAGGAAGAGCTTGATCGTGGTGAACCGACACAATTGTTGCGTGATCAAGTGATAAGGAAAGTGTTTTGTGCAAGGATGCTTCATGCCAGGCAGGAGCTGGCCTTCCCGGGGCGGGCGGGCCATAGGGAAGGGCGTTTCCCCCTCGCCGCTGTTTTCTGGACATGGGTCGACTGTCTTTCAAGTCTTGGTTTTTGAAAGGTTTTGAGACCACCCTTGTTCCCTAGTGAGGCGCTTCCCTCGCTGCACAAACCATGGGACGACCCTAAAGCCACAGTCACAGCCACTGCTGGCCCTGGAGGGTTGTTCCCTGACGGGAAGGCCTTCTGTGTGTAGTTGTCAAGCGACTGAGGAAAAAAAAATTCCTGCATGAAAGAAGAAATATTCTCATTCTTTGGCAGACTTTTTGTGCTTTCTTTCCTGAAGTGCAGTGTGTGACGGTCACCTTTCTCCTTACATTATGCATGATGCAGCACACAAGAACACGTCAGGTTGTAAAGTTACGTTATTGCCATTATAACTCAAGAGTCGTCGCCGCATGAACATGATTACTAGGTTGGAAAAAAATCTCTTACGTGTTTCTGTCTCTGCCTTCAAAAGTGGTGGCGGTGTTCCCTCACGCTGACAATCGTCCATCACGATACATTGACTCACATTGCTATTTATTTACTAATTCTAAAAAAAGAGCGAATATTCAGATTTCAAAGAGAGGACAAGCTGGCGACACCGCAGCGGCTGCAAGCGTGGCTCGGGCCGGGGTGGGGGTGCAGGGGAGGGCTGGTTACTACATTGTTATGTTGCAGTCAGAATTCAGATTAATATTTTCCCGTCATAAAATCAACCAATAAATATTTGTTATGATGCATCAGATGAAACCCTGTAACGAATGGCTTAAAAAATGACCAATTAATTATTCGGCCTCGTTTCACTTCCTATATGAAACGAAGGCTCCGTGTTTTCAGAAGCCTGGCTGATTGTTTGGCGGCGAGTGTGACCAAGAGGCGATCGCTGCAACCTTAATTTAGGCCGACTCTCTCTCTCTCTCTCTCTCTCTCTCTCTCTCTCTCTCTCTCTCTCTCTCTCTCTCTCTCTCTCTCTCTCTCTCAAGAAACTACGCAATAATAATAATGAGAAATTTATATTTTTTGTGTAAGTGTGGAAAGTATAAGATCACACACACACACACACACACACACACACACACACACACACACACACACACACACACACACACACACACACGCACATACACAGGTTGCCCGTGACATCCTGAGCTGAGATAATTGCTCTGAAAGTGACAGACACCATTCATGCTGTTGTTGTTGTTGTTGTTGTTGTTGTTGTTGTTGTTGTTGGAGTTGCTGTTATTATCACTATTATTATTATTATTATTGTTGCTGTTGTTGTTGTTGTTGTTGTTGTTGTTGTTGTTGTTGTTGTTGTTGTTGTTGTTGTTGTTGCTGTTGTTAATATATTTATGATTATATGTTTGTTTTTATTAATTTATTTATTTTCATGTCGTGTATATTGAGACACGGTGTAATCAAGATAAGGCTGATGAGGTCGTTGTTAGGTTGCATGGTGCGCGTCACTCCCTCACCCACTGCCCTGTCTCTGTGTGGCCCGTGGTGCTTTATAACCTTGTTGTTGCCACGCTTAAAAAGTTAATAAATCAAATGAGGCGTTTATTTCCTCCAGGGTCGCCGCTAAACACGCCGCAGTAAAGATGCCTTCCTTGCTGGCCGCTGCTCTGGGGAATGGTGTCCGGGAACCCAGCCTTCCTTCACAAAGACGCGCCCCATCACACACGTCTTCCTCCTTCGTTACAAGATATGCTCACTCAGATTGCATCGCTGCTGTTCCCTCCTCCATGTATTCAGATGAACGCGAGATGCATTTTGTTTCCGTAACTTTATACATCACTGGAGACTGAGAAGAGTAAATAAAGTAGAGTTTGTTGTCCCTGTCATCTGCAGCCTCCATCCCTTCACGTCCCATGCCATCATCCACCTTGAAGCGCAAACCCTAAACCAAGTAGGTAAGGAGAGTTACAAAATGCTTCAGGGATGTGGTTACGAGGACGGAGCGAGGCGAGTGCTGCTGCGGCGGAAGAAGAATTTTCCTCAACTTAAACTTTTATCAGAGCCGAAAGTGGAATTTCACAATATTATCTCCAGGGTAACGTATACCGGAGTTCTGCATTTATTTACGTGCATATCGTAAGTGATATTGAGGACGGGGAGCCAGATAGACAACTTACGTCACGCACTGAGCGACTGTGATTCTGCCACTGGGACTTGATTGCAAAGGGGAACAAGAGGAAATCGTTAAGGAGGACGAGGAGGAGGGAGAGTAGATAACTAAAACTAAAACAAAGATGAGTAGTTCTGGGGTGCTTTCTGCTGCACAGTGGTGTGTGGCTGCCTTGTATTTGTATCTGTGCTCATATCTCCTTCCCTTCCGTGTATGTGTGTGTGTGTGTGTGTGTGTGTGTGTGTGTGTGTGTGTGTGTAAAATATATATTGAGTAATGGTCTTATCATTGATTAAAACTCTCTCTCTCTCTCTCTCTCTCTCTCTCTCTCTCTCTCTCTCTCTCTCTCTCTCTCTCTCTCTCTCTCTCTCTCTCTCTCTCTCTCTCTCTCTCTCTCTCTCTATTTTACCGGGAAGGTGCATTATGTACATTATGTATACGTGTTAGGAAATACGAATAATAAATAAAAATCTTCACACAGAAATGATGGATTATCGGCTGTTAATTGGTTACAGAGCAACACGACCAGGATACATAAGTGGCGTTGCCTCACGCCTCATACCTTATATTGAATAGTGGCGGCGGTGATAACGATGGTGGCGATGGCAGTGAAGATGTGGTGATCATTACAGAGGCATTAGAAGAAGTCAGTAATGGCCGTAGTTGTGGCGGCGGTGCTGTAGTCAAGGCGACGATGAGGTGAGCTGGAGCAGTCGTGTCGTATCAGCGTATCAGCAGTAGAGGCAATTTTCGCGTTACACAGGTGGGATTGGTCGTCACGGCGGTCGTTGGCGATACTTAGTGGCAGCATGAAAGTTGGCGGGGTTGTATTGTGGGTAGAGTCTTAGCCGAGCCTCTCCAAGGTGGTCCGGCGGCGCCTAACTGTCCGGCGACACTCACTCCCTCGTCATTAGCGCGCCTCCCTTGATGCAATTACTCGCCTCTCACGCCTAACTGCCTTCCTCGCGACCCAGTTAGCGGTAATGTCTCACGGAGGGAAGCTAAATGGCTCTCCTTTTTCCTCCTGCATTCCTCTGCTAACTGCAATGCAACACGAAAGCCAGGCGCTAGGATCCGTGTCATCCCGAGGAGAGAGCAAGAGGAGGAGGAGGAGGAGGAGGAGGAGGAGGAGGAGGAGGAGGAGAGGTGAGACGACTGGGAGAGATGAATGGCTCAGGCAACAAGGCATCGTGTCCTCCAGGTCGTTGTGAAAGAAGATTAGTGTGTGTGTGTGAGTGTGTGTGTGTGTGTGTGGTGCAGACAAGAGAAAGTGGCAAGGGAATTTGAACGGATGAGGGTTTGTTATTTTCAGTTTTTTCTCATTTCTTTGTGACTTAAATGACACAAGGAAGGTGACTCTGGGGGTTTAAAAGAAACGCTTGGGGGCTTTGCCTGAAAAAAAAAAAAAAAAAAACGGCAAACTTTTGAAATAATCCTTGCCAAAATAACAGAGACAACGCACGAGGAACAATTATCACGGAAGACATATATTTTTTTCTCCCACACACGCTGCGTCTCTTTCCACATAATGGCAAGGCGGCCACCAGGACAAGGCGTGTTAGTGAGAGGTGGGAGCGCGGCAGGAAGAGAGGATGGAGAGCGGGAAGAGGAGGCAGGAAGGAGAAGGACCAACAGTAACAAGAGAGCACAGAGGAGCAAAAACACACACACACACACACACACACTGACACACTCACACACACACACACACACACACACACACACACATACACTTCGTGACCCTCTTGCGAAGCCCACTCACCCCTCAGGCTTAAAATTCCCAGAAAACCCATTTTGTGTTGATGAAAGGCGCAAGGGAGGGCGATAGAGGGACGAAGCAACAATGTAGAGGAGCAGACAACGATTTTTACATTCTCCCTTTGCGTGGAGTTTGAATGCGAGTGATGGAATAACCTTAGGCGAGAAAAAGGCTCCTGAGATGGGAAGGGTTTTTTGTGGCCAACGCACGTTTTGGCGGAGGGAGCGAGGGAGGGAGCAAGCGAGGGAGGGAGCGAGCGAGGGAGGGAGAGGGCGTGGAGAGAACTGAGCTTAAGAGGACGAGAGAGAGAGAGAGAGAGAGAGAGAGAGAGAGAGAGAGAGAGAGAGAGAGAGAGAGAGAGAAGAGAGAGAGAGAGAGAGAGGATGAGTGGAGAAAGTGAAGAGTAATGCACTTTCTCTTTTGTCTTTGAAGTCGCTGATCACAAAATCACTAAATAATGACGCTACTACTACTACTACTACTGCTACTACTACTACTACTACTACTACTACTACTACTACTACTACTACTACTACTACTACTACTACTACTAGTGTTTATTGTTGTTTCCTCTGGGCATGAATACCTTTTAAGGTAGTATGTTTCCCAATTCCCAGCGCGTGTGTCCCTCTAGACAAGGAGAATGTAGAGAGCAGCGGATGTGGAAATGTCTGCTGCAGCGTTAATGGATTCACAAACAGACACACAGCAAAAAAAAAAAAACGAAAAAAAACGAAAAGTGAGAGAGAGTGCATTGTATTTTTAGTTTATTGTTTTGTAAGCTTTTTTTTTCTTTATCCTTATAAGCGAGTAACTGTTATTTTTATTACTATTCAACCCTTAATTTTTCCCTTTTACGTTTTTTTAAATTTTATTTTTATCATTTTCATGCATAAAGAATGTGTGTATGCTATTATCATCATTGTTATTGCTTTTTCTTTCTTTCTTTCTTTCGTTGTTGTTGTTGTTGTTGCTAAAAGTAGTAGTAGAAGTAGTAGTAGTAGTAGTAGCAGTAACAGTAGCAGTAGTAGATATAGTCAGTTGCAGAATTGAAGGATGACACACACTTGTTACAGGCAGCAGGGAAAATAGTGTAACAGAATTTGAAAGGGTGAGTGTGGGAGGGAAGGAAGTAGAAAAGTGAATGCTTCCAGGAGTCAAGTGTCGAGGTGAGGAGTGATAGGGGTGTAGGAGGCGTTGAGCTGCAGGTGAGTGCCAGTAAACACCGCGCTACGTGGCAAAGTTTGGGCATTTGGGTGTTGATGTTTGTGCCTCACGATCCATGGCGCTCGAGATGAACCATTGCGTGGGACAGAGAGAGAGAGAGAGAGAGAGAGAGAGAGAGAGAGAGAGAGAGAGAGAGAGAGAGAGAGAGAGAGAGAGAGAGAGAGAGAGAGAGATCCGAAAATAGGAACAATAGAGGGTCTTGCTGCATCAATAGTGTGGCATGGTGGTGAGGTGAAGGAAGGAAGTAGATGTAATGGACATGACGCAATAGAAAACACTTACTGACTTACTGAGGTGACGTGGTGCATCAGAGGGAAGGATGAAGGGTTGGCAGAGGGAGATGGAAGCAGAAGTACTTTGCTGGAACGAAAACACCCTTGCTTAATCCTTTTACAGTTATGGTCGTTCTTTGTTCCCAATGACAGCACTATAGGGATTAGTTTACTTGGACACAGGAAAAGATAGAAGAAGAGGTTGATATCAAATTTTCTCTGCTATGGATTATTTAAGAGACTAGCGCGAAGTGTGTAAAACTAAAGGGGATTATTAAGAATATCGAACAGTGAAAGGATGAGATTTTTACTTACTGTGTTGGAAGAAAAGGATGAAAACTGGTAGTAGAGATGGTCTAAGGTGAAAACGGTACAGAGTGAAGAGAAGCTGCCTCCTTTTCTTCCTAATCCTGCTTTTCTTCCCTTTTTTTTCATCCTCTTGGCTCCTTTCTACCTCACCCCCCCCGCACACACGCACACTCACAAACAAGCCAAAACAAAAACAAGCAACAGGCAGCAGGAGGGCACGGTAGCATGTTTCAATTATCACTAACATCAACAACCGGCTGTTCTTATGAAGGAAAACACTCTAGAGTCGTGACGTTCATTGCGCCCCATTGTAAACACTCCTTTTAAGGGCGAGTGTGCGCGCGTCCCCCTGTGAGCGCAAATAACCTTTATCACTGCAAACACAACTGCTTCCCTGTACGCGTGCGGGACAAAAGCGAATTCCATGGACGTTAAATATTAGTGCGTATAAAACTTTCGCGCTCTGCCAAAAAAAAGGAAGTGTCAACCGGTACAATTCCTTTTTTTAGAGTTCCATATCGTTACGCGTGAGGTGAAAACATCAGTGGTGACATTAAGATCATTGGTGACATTAAGGAAATCATTAAGTCTGCCATGCAACCTATTGGTGATTACTACCCATTGGGCCTGAGTTAGTGTTGGTATTAGTGTTGGTGTTGAAATAACGTGGTGGTGGTGTTGGTGTTGCAAGAGCGCTGCCTGGTGGTGGTTGTGATGAAGGTTAGGGGAAGGTAAAGGGAAGGGGAGGCAAGCAAGGCATTAGGAATAGAGGAAGGAGGGGGAAGAGGGAGAGAGGAATTGTAAATGCTTGCCTGGTGAGGGATGGCGCAGGGCGAGGACAAGGGATGGGGAGAGGGGAAGAAAGGTCGGGAGTGGAGGGACAGACAGCGGATGAAGGAAAGGAGGTGGAAGGGAAGGTTAGATATGGAGAAGGAATAGGAAACGAATGGAGGAAAGGAGGTGGAGTGGAAAGGTCAGTTAAGGAGAAGAGAGAGAGAAAAAAAAATATGTCGAAAAGATCAAAAAGGAAAGAAAGAGAAGGAGCAAGAATAGAATGGAGAAAAAGATGAGGACGAGGAATATTAGGTACAAAGAAGGAGAAGGAAGGAATGTGATAAAGGAGAGGAGAACTGTGAAATAATAATAGAACAAAGGAGGAGATAGGGAAAGATGAGGAACAATGAAGGAGAGTAGAGGAGAGTGGAGAGAGCGATGGAGGAGGAATGGAGGGGACTATGTGAGTACTTCATGGGCGTGGAGGAGGAGGAGGAGGAGGAAGAGACGAGAAAGAGGATTTGGAGGAGGAGCTGGAGGAGGAGAAGGAGGAGACATGGTAAAGAAGGATATTGTAGTGACGCTGTGACGAGGAACATCTGCAAGCGTGAGCCTCTTACCGGGACGTAGAGAGAGAGAGAGAGAGAGAGAGAGAGAGAGAGAGAGAGAGAGAGAGAGAGAGAGAGAGAGAGAGAGAGAGAGAGAGGGTAAAATATTTAAGACAAAACGTGTATCCATCTTTTGTTTCATGTTGGTGTGATGTGTACTTTAAATTCGTTATTCTCTCTCTCTCTCTCTCTCTCTCTCTCCTCTCTCTCTCTCTCTCTCTCTCTCTCTCAGCCTCTTCTCCCCAACCCAAACCACTGTGGAACTCGAGTAATGTGTATCTCCTCCTCCTCCTCCTCCTCCTCCTCCTCCTCCTCCTCCTCTTCCAATCCCCCTTTCCTTCCTACCCACCCCACCTCCCACTCCTCTCCCTCCCAAATCTTCCTCCTCTCCCCTCCCGCCTGGTTGTGTCCACTATGCAAATGACTCGCATTCATGAAATCTCGAGCTCTTTTATGGGTCAGATTCACGATTTTGTGGGGAGACTGAACTACGAAGAGCGTGGGGTTGGGAAAGGGTAAGGCTGGGGTGGGGTGGTTGGGGTGCCTGGCTGGGGGTGATGGCTGGTCGGGGTGGGTGCCTGGGTGGCATTAGGGAGGAAAGGGTAGGGATGGTAGGGTTATATTTGCATGTTGGGGCATTGAGAGTTGTGAAAGGATCCGGAGGCGTGTGAAGGCCCCGCGTGTAACCAAGAGAAGCTGTGTCAGAAAGCGATTCCTGTCCCGAACACTGATTCGCGCTGAGTTTTGAGGATTCAGAAGGGAGGGCGGCGCTTTTTCAGTGGCGTGATTGGATTTGTTTAAAGCCTCTCCACTCCCCTCTCTCTCCCTTCCCCCTCCTCTGTTCTCTCTCCCTCTCTCTCCCTCTCTCTACATCTCTTTCTCTCTTTCGTCCATTTCTTCCGCGTCACCTCTCCTCTGCCTCTCCCTTACTGCACACTGTTCATGACACTCTCCCCCTCTCACCTTGCTCTCTCTCTCTCTCTCTCTCTCTCTCTCTCTCTCTCTCTCTCTCTCTCTCTCTCTCCATCACCCAAACATTCCTCCTCCTCCTCCTCCTCCTCCTCTTCCTCCTCTTCCATCCCTCCTTCACTCCGCGACCTAAGTACAGCATTAAATTTTTTCATATGTTATTTTTTTCGCTGTCGAGTTGCAAGCGACTTTATTTTTTCTCGATTTTTTAAATTTTTTTATTTTTTTCGGTGGAGTCGGGGTGGGTGAGGGGGTGGTCGGGGCTTCGAACAGACGGTGTCGTTACCCGTTTCACCGTCATTACCTTGCGCTGATGGCCTCGGAACAGCCGGATACCATCGGCTGGCGAGGCTTTATATGTCTCGGGTATAGAGTCAATCACGGGCCAACGATGATCAAGGCTTCATGTGCCGCAGTTTCGACTCATTAAAAGGTTGTGTGAAGCTTCGAATCGCTTCTCTTGAGAGAGTTTACGGCTAAGTGACGAAGTGTTGATGGTGATGCGTTTGAGGGCTGGGATGAGGGGGGTGGGGGGAGAGAGGAGGGTGGAAGGAGGGTGAGGACCAAGGTGGGGGGCTGGTGAAGCGAGGCAAGGCGAAGCGAAGTGAGGTAGTGTGATTTTTTTCGTGTATGTGAGTGCGGCGAGTCGAGATGCTCATAATGGCGAGATGAAAAGTGACTGTTTTAATTTTAAGTTTTTTATTTTTACCTTTTTTTTTTATTATTTTGTGTACAGAGACAGTGGGGAACTCCTGCTGCTACCCTTCTGTTGGGAGGCTTGCATAGAGGCTCGTTCCTTTTACTTTATGGAGGCTCGGATGGTCGACCCTCTCCCGTGGTGGCGCAGGCAGGATTTTTTTTTTCAAAGTGACATCTTTGCAGAGACCTCATGTCGCTCCCAGAAGCCCCGATGCAATGTCGACGATAAAGTTGATAGGAAACATGTGGATATTCTTGGGTCATTCAAATTTCGGCAGGACTTGAATTTAGCTTACCCAGATCACCACGTCATTGCCTTACAAGTTAGCCACACCATCTCCCTACATTGTGTTACCATATAGTGCTGAATCTGTTGTAGACACCTGATAGTAATGTGGTTTGTGTTACCCTGTGGCACTAGTGTGGTTTGTGTGACCTTGTGTGTAATAGGTATGGTTTGTGTTGCCTTGAGGTTACTTTGTGGTGGTTTGTGTTTCCATGTTTTTATTATTATTATTATTATTATTATTATTATTATTATTATTATTATTATTGTTATTATTACTATTATTATTATTATGGTTCTGAGTGAAATTACGTGAGGCTTGGTTAATATTCCTTTAGGAGTGCGGTGGAGGGAGAGAGAAAGGGGATGAAGTGCAGCCTTGGCGAATATTTACCCTGATTCTTACAAGGCATTATCAGCTTTAGTGAAATTTGTGTTGGGTTATGTTAAGACTGCTGTTCCTGTTTTCACTTACCCCGCTGCTGCTTTTACCACCACCACCACCACCACTACCACCATCTGTTATTACTGCCATTTCTCCTTGCTACCACTTCTCCCATGCGCCCTGTCACGACCACCCTACCCCTCCCACCGTCACCATCCTACCTACCTGATACCACCACCATCACCACTATTACTACTGTCTGCTATTACCACCATTTCTCCTTCCCTCCACTTCTCTTGTGCTTCCCGTCACCACCCTCCTCTCTCACACCACCCCCACCACCACCACCATCACTACCTCGGCAGGTTAATATAGCAGGTGAGGAGCCTTGTTCCCTCACACTTCGCAGCTCCCGACATGCAGGCTCTCTTGCACCTGACGGGGGCTGGAGTAGGGGCGGAGGAGAGGGTGACTCGGCGCCCCTTCTCGCGTCGCGCCACGATGGATGATGCGGCTCGGGAGGGGCCGCCATGTGACTCCTGAGACCTGCTTGTCTTGCTCGGATCCTTGAGGTGCCGTGCGTCGTACCCGTCTGTGTGTCCCCTAATTCCGTCAGAAGCGGCGCCAGGACGGCCGTGCAGGTGGCGGCTATTGACGCTGATTTGCTCCTCCTCCTCCTCCTCCTCCTCGTCGTCGTCGTCGTCCCGCGTGTTAACTTTAGTTCTAACTGCTACGCTCGTTCATAATGATGCGATAAATCCTGGTGATGAAGGGCCGTTACAAGAGGAGCAGTGCACAAAAGAGGCTCGCACTGCTAATCCTGGTGAAAGTGACCCGTTGTGGAAAATGAAGTACTCAAGCAGATAAGAAAGTAATATATAGGATTGTTGGTGTTAAAAAATGTGCAGCACTGGATGCATATAGTGACAAGAGGACCAGAGATGCACACGCTGCCAGTACACTGATGGCCAGCGATGGTGGAGGAGACTCGGTTTGAAAAATAAAGTACTCAAGCAAATAAGAAAACAAATTATTACATTCTTATTGTGAAAAAAATGTGTAGCACTGGAGGATTCTAGTGAGCTGAGGACCACCGCTACTCCAGGTGACACCACACACCTGCCAGCTTCATCTAGCGTAAGGATATTAACGCGAGTGGAATGTTGGCTTCGCTTTAACTTTATTCATTGCATGACTACCATTGCAAGAAGGATAACGCGTCAGGAGGCGGCGAGCTGTGTGGCCATTAATGTTACTTGGTGACCATGAGAGTAAACATTGGGGGTGACGAGGACTGCACTAGTATACATATATATAAACATGTCGCGCGGGGCGGTGATTGGTGTGCGCGAGCGTGGCGTCGTGTGGCGTTGTGCAGCAATTAGTGTCATGTGAAGTGGCTATAAATGTGACGCTCACTGTTTCCTGAACTGCCATGACTGCAATTATTAATGTAGCCTGAAGCTTATTTATGAGTATGAAATAATTAATCTCATTGGACTCCGAATATTGGCGCAGATGAAGTGTGTGTGTGTGTGTGTGTGTGTGTGTGTGTGTCAGTGTCAGGGAGCAGCGGAGTGTGAAGTTATGCTGCGTTCGTTACCAGACCTGTAATCTTGACGCTCGGTGATGCATTAGCAGGGAACATGACTGACGGATGCAACATAAATATTAGCTGTGTGAATTTTATTTCGACAGGTGTGAGTCTCAACGAATACCATTCAAGTTATTAGCTGAACTATTTTTTTTTGTAATTCTATTAAGTAATTCGCTTTTAGAATGATCTCTGTACATGACGCAGAGGAAATGAATGTGATTGTCGCGTAAGGGAAGGTCAGTGCGTGCGTCTATGATAGTCTGATTGCGTCAGTGCTCGTGTTTGTCTGTAAGTTTGTCTGTAAGTGTCATGTAAGTGAAAGGAAGCTCAGCTCGACAAAACTCGTGTGTTGATCAGCCTAACAGAGTCTGAAGCGTTACCACTCGTGAGAAATGCACGATGAAATCAGAAACGAATAAAAAGCTGACGTGATCTGATCTTGCATAACGGGGGACTTTTTTGGAGAAGCAATTAAGAATTTTTTTTTTTTTTTACTTGCTATTGGCCAGTCTCGTTTACACATAAGAAAACTGAAAAAAAAGCGCTTTAATTTCGCACGAAGGAAATAAGAAAACAGTGAAGCTGATAGACACACACACACACACACACACACACACACACATTCTTTTTTTACGTAGGAAAAAGGAAACTTGAAGGAAACAATAACAAAAAATAAAAAAATGAAAAAAAAATAAAAGAGGAAAAAAAGATCCCACTGAGGTGCCAGTCCCAAAAGAAATGTCAAAAGAATCATAAGAAGGATAACACACACACACACACACACACACACACACACACACACACACACACACACACACACACACACACACACACACACACACACACACTTCAAAACTTAAGACAAGGTGATAAAGCTGGCCGCTGCACTCACTAGATAAACAGAGATGCATAAAGACACGTGCGTGGGTAGAGTGAAATGGTGAGGGCGAGGGAAAGACAGAGAGAGGAAGTGATGGAGATTTGTTATTGTGAGTGGCGTTCATAATATTCCCAGTAAATCCGGCCTGACTTATGGTAGCCAGGTGGACTGACAGGTGGCCGAGATTAATGGGTCAGCTCCGGACAGCCTCGCCCCATTCCCCCCCATGCAGTATCTAATTTCCTCTGTCAGATGCATTCCTGGATTCCTATATCAAGGCACGGACGCGTTATTCCAGAGGGGAAGGCATTAAACTGACTCCCGTGTTGTGTGTGTGTGTGTGTGTGTGTGTGTGTGTGTGTGTGTGTGTGTGTGTGTGGGTGGGTGTGTGCTGTGGTTGTTCTTGTCGTGGTTTAGCTGGAAACGCTCACCTAAACGTTGTGTGTGTGTGCGTGTGTATGTGTGCATGTGTGTGTTGCTCTCCTCGTGCCTCAGCCAGAAACACAACACCCGTGAGTGTTACTTATGGATATTAGGAAACATAACTGAAGATTACGTTTATTTTATGAGTCTCGGTTCCCTTTTTCTCACTCTCCCCTCCTTCTCCCTCTCGCTTGCATCTTTTTCTATCCTCATTTCTCGCTTCTCTCTCTCCGGCCCCTGATCCCTTGGCCTCCCTCTTTTCCTCCCTGACCTTAACACCACCACCACACTCGAAATGAAACAAAACTCCATCTCGCACTTCAGTTTAGACTCCTTTGAGAATACGGCGAATCAAAGAGAAGGAGGAGGAGAAACAGGAGGAGAAAAGAGAAAAAGAAAAAAATAGGAGGGAGAAGAGAAGAAAGACTAGGAGAAAGAACACAGAAGAAAGCGAATGAGGAAGGAAATATACTCGTAGATCCAGAAGTGTGTTGGAAGGAGGCTGTCGGAAACGCCTCTTACGTTCCGACAAAGGATAATGGAGAACAAACACTCGAAAAACAAGTCTTGCGAGAGTCTGGCCGCGATACCTGTGGGGGAACGGGTGACCTTGAAAGCCTAAACATGTTGGCGACCGTCACGTTTCGGATTGTCGGACTTGGCTGGCCGTCTGACCCTCGCGTGTCCGTCGCCTGGTCTCTCTCTCTCTCTCTCTCTCTCTCATCGTTAGTTCAGCAGTGCCGCGCCCCAGTCCACGCCCCGCCGCTGCCGTCACCTCCACCCTTCACTGTGGCGTAGGTGAGGTTGTTTGGGCAGCGATTTTGAGACTAATAGATGACTCGTTTATGTGCTTGTTGCCTTTAATTATTTGCAAGAGTTATATTTTTGGTTATTGTTTTCTTTATTTTATCATTTACTCTTTTTTTCTCGCACCATTTTACTTATTTGTCTTATTTCCTCATTCACTCACGATCGAGGCAGCTTACTAATGTTTATCACCTTTTTCCTTTCTTTAGTTACTCATTCAGTCGTTCTATGGTGCGCACTGTCTTACATATTTAACTGTCTTCTTATTTCCTCACCCTCTCACGATCGCAGCAGTTTACTTAACCTAATTACTCACTTTTTAAAATTTCCGTGGAAACTCATATCAGCTAACACACCCACTCACTCTTTCCTTTTACTTACGTCGTTGTTCTTTCTCTAAATTCATCAGCGTGATTAAATCAGAAGGGGAAAAAAATGTTTCATCGCGCTTGTACAAGAGGTTGAAATGTGAACCTTCTTGTCACGAGTTGTTAGAATGATATCAACAACTGGATTTATGTTATTATTTTTAGTTTATCCTTAATTTTTGTTTGCGCTTTGTTTAATTTCAATCCCTCTCCAAATTACACTTTACTCTTCTCTTGATTTATATTTTCGTTTTGTTTGCTGCAAATGTTATGCTGTTCTGGTGTACAATCTAGTTATCATGTTTATTCTTATTTCACATATACACATACATGCATACATACATACACACTCTCTCTCTCTCTCTCTCTCTCTCTCTCTCTCTCTCTCTCTCTCTCTCTCTCTCTCTCTCTCTCTCTCTCTCTCTCTCTCTCTCTCCAGTAGGCGAAAGTTAATGGCCGCTGGGAAAGCTGTACAGTATTCATGGTAATTTGTCAGCGGTCATCAGGAAGCAGGTGGTTGTCAGGAATTTTTTATGTGACGTTTGTTGCGTGTCTTTACTCGTTATGTATTGTAATCCATCATCAGTGTTTGTCTGGTACGGGAGGGAGGGGTGGCGGTGTTGTGGTGTGGCAGATCCTTGGTTCATGAGTCACTTCTTCTGTGAGAAAGAAGCACATACCTGACTTGCTGCTCAGTGTGTGTCGAGTCATGAGAATCAGTCAGGTGTAAAGGAGTGAGTCACATGAAGCACTGCAATCTTTTGCCAGTTTATCTGTTACTATAAGGATAACTATAATTAACTCTGCTATTTTTTTGCTATTTATCTATTTATCTTTTTTATTCACAGGGGCATGGTGAGCAGCGGCGCCTCCGAAAGTTCGTTCAGTATTCCCTCATCTCCTGTGTCCTGCCGTGATACCGCCGCCACCTCACCCCAACCCGCTGCCCCGTAAGTATCCCACCCACTGCTTGTACTGATTACTTACCTTAGTGGTGCGGAAGAGAATGAGGGAAAGGGTTAGATTATCAAGAAAACCTTCGCCCAAGTACTAAAAAATATGCAAGGAATAACAATTTCTATGAGGATTTAATAAGGAAGTTTTCAATGCGACAATGTGCTTATGCGAAGCTGAATTTGGTTGAAACTGTTTATTTTAAGTTCAGTAATCATTGTTATTCTTTAAAGCATTTACAATTGTGCTGTTCCTGCGTATTCAATTTTATTTCACTGACTCGTTTTGTGCTTCCATGTTTAGGCGTTAAGAAATTCAGACTGCGTTCTCTCGCTTCACGTGTGTGTGTGTGTGTGTGTGTGTGTGTGTGTGTGTGTGTGGAGTTACATACCTTGCAAATATCCCGCCTCCACCTTCACTACCTCACCCCAGCTGCTCTCCACTCCTTAGGTAACCCTCCACACCACCTCCACCTTCACGCCCAGGAGCCTCGCCCACTAAGCAGCCCCACGCGCCCCGCCCACCCATTCTTTTCACCTTTTAAATATGTTCACCCAACCCAACCCTGCCCAAACGTTTACACTCATTTGGTACTGAGGCGGATGATTCTCCATGACCCCCTATTATCCTCTCTCTCTCTCTCTCTCTCTCTCTCTCTCTCTCTCTCTCTCTCTCTCTCTCTCTCTCTCTCTCTCTCTCTCTCTCATAAAAGGTCCACCTCATCCCCACTGGTAAATTCTCACGTGTCGTTTACATAATAGATGGTAAAAAATGTTTTGTTCTGTAGCGTGTGCGTGCAAGACGACGACGAGGAGGAGGAGGAAGAGGAGGAGGAGGAGATAGATGAAGCGAAGGTGAAGGACGAGATGAAGGAGGAGGGATGGGGAAGGAAAGAAGATGAGAGGGCAGAAGAAAATTGGGATAGCAAAAAGAGAGGGGACCAGTTGGCTTATAACGAGGCTACCTGCGTTATTAGTAGACACAATTACATAGATCTTTACTACCTGTGTGAGAAAAGGGCAAGCAAGTAAGGAGAAGGAGAATGAAGAGGAGGAGGAGCAGGAGATTCTTAGAAGCATTTAGAGAAAGAGAAGCTGCTAGGAAAATAAGGATCAGGCGAAGAACGAGGAGGGGGACAGGAGGAGGAGGAGGAGGAAGAGGAAGATTGGGATGAGTTTCTGGAGAGATGTTTGTGTTGATGGTTGTGGTGTAGCAAGAGAAAGAGAGGATGGAGGAAATACAACACATAAAAGGGAGAGGAGGAGTAGGAAGAGAAGGAGGGAGAGGACGAAAGCGACGACGACGAGAAGAGTGACTGAGGGGAAAGGTGATAGTGTTGAAGGAGGATCATTAGGGCAGGTGTAAAAGGGACAGCGGAGGAATGACAAAAATAATTCGAGTGAAAGAAGTGAGAGTAAAGGAGGAGGGAAGCGCGGACGAGACAGATAAGCATAATGTCTCCATCAAATATCAGTTCCAAGATACTCACGCAGCGTAAGTTATGTTGCATAAAAGTCGTTGAGTGTAATTGGCGAAGAGAAAAACAGAGAGAGAGAGAGAGAGAGAGAGAGAGAGAGAGAGAGAGAGAGAGAGAGAGAGAGAGAGAGAGAGAGAGAGAGAGAAGAGAAACAAAGGAAGGTAATTGCAACACACTCCTTCCGCCATTTTGGTCGTCTTTTGTTTCTATACTTATCCCTCAGGCCACGGGGAGCACGATATGAGGAGGAAGAGGAGGAGGAGGAGGAGGAGAAGGAGGAGGAGGAGGAGGAGGAGGAGGAGGAGGAGGAGGCAATTACTTAAAATGGAAAAGCAGTCTTTGTCAAATAAAAAGCTAGGCAAAAGAAAGACGAGGAAGAAAGAAAGGAAAGAAAATAAGGCAGGAAAGACATGACTGGATTAAGACTTCAGCCACGGATGACCTGGACTCACTGCTCGACAGAATAAAGTAACCCAAGAAACAGACTAATGTGCTCGTGCTTGTCCTGGTTAGTGGTTGTGGGGGTAAACTACTTAGCGCACTGAGCTGCATGACACTAAGCACTCCACTTAAGCCTCACAAATCATGCAGGGCTAATGACGTGGCAAGCACTGCATCACTTAGCACGGTCACGGCGATTGCACTTGGCATGAGAGGCGAGGAGCAGCAAGAGTCATAAAGAGCCGCCTGATGCATGAAGACCATTAGCCACGATTTAATCACGTGACACTGCATCGTCTGACGTAATAGAGGCTTAATTTTATGAAGGTCGCTCACCCGCCAAGGACTTCCTGCGGCGAGCAAAATCATCCCTTGTTAACCGTCGCAAATCCTTAAAGAGAGACGTGTGCGTGACGGAGTTAAGGGTCCACACTTAATAGAGGCGGCCAGGAGGGAGGCGGGTGTGGTAGGGGCGCCGCTTCCTCGTGGATGAGACATTCTCGTCAAATTAATTGTCTTGAAAGTATATCAGTGATGTGGTTTATAAATGTTATGAATTTTTAGTTTGTCCGCGAGATATGTAATCCATTTTCTTCTTTTGGAGAGTACGGAGCCAGAAAGGCGTACACTTCTTTCAGCTTACCCGCGTTATTTACTGGACAATTTGAAGTCTTGCCTTCCCAGCACCTCCATTCCTTCGGGGCGGAGTGAAGGGATTATACCGCGCGTCTTGCTAGTTGTATAATTTGATAAAGCTGTGCATGTTGATTACTTTACCAGTGTGAGCGGCGGCAGCACAAGGCAGTGTTACGCCCCTCTGGCTGCCACTGCCCGGCGCCTCAAAGAAAATGAACTGGTTCGGGGGACGGGTGACTGAAGGAGAAACACCTAATATTGTTAACATTATTACCACCACTTGTGAGCGTCGTGCTTGTGGTTAATTACTTCATACACCGAGATTATTGCTCGGCAGAGGTAAGTGTGGACCAGTGTGGGCGTGTGTGTGAGGTGGGTGGGTAAAGCCTTCATTCTCTTGCTTCTCATTCCTGGTAAATCCTGAAATAAGTTGCCATGCTGAGTTTTTCCTCGTCGCCACGCTGTCACGGAGGGAGCATCGTGTGCCATCAACACCAGATTGTCTCTGTGATGAGGAATTTACATTTCTTTTCTCTCCATTGTCTGGCAGTCTGGGCTTGTCTCCACGCGTCTGGTGTGTGTGTGGAAACCTTAACAAGCAAAACTTTGGTATCGTCAACACACAGTTAGTTTGGCGCTGAAAATTTAAAGATTCGAGTACTAAATGTGGATATTGACATGACAAACCTTTCTACCAGTGATGACACAGACCCTGGATCAATGACAGGGTGTTTTTTTTCCTTTATCCGTGGCGTGACAGGGTGTCCTCGCCATCCTATGATTTACCCACACGCCTCAACATTTCTCCTCCCCGCAGCTCCCTCTCCTTCCTCCCCTCTCTCCTCCCTCTGCAGCTCAGGCTTCTCCCCTCACCGCCACCTCCCCACACACGACCCTTCTCTTCCCTTCTCGTCTTTCTTCACTGTTTGCCTTGACCTATCGTGTGTGACCTTGCTGGAGCGACTGTCACCTTGAACGTTCTCCCTCCGGCTCCTTCCTACCCCTCACTTCTCCCTTCCCGCACCCTTCCCTTCCCTCGTCCTTTCCCACTCCCTCCCCCATGCCTTCTCCCGCCATGCGCTTGGCCATTAAGCCGGAAATTAAGTCATTATGGAGTGAAAGAAACAAACTAGAGCATTGCCAGCGACAGTCCTCGCACGCGCTGTTTGTTTTAATAGCGTCATTAGGCAGAGATTTTCCTGTTTCCTTGAGGGATTCTGTTTGTGTGTTCCTTGCAGCAGCTCTCGGTTCCGTTCCATTGCTCTCTGTATCCTTCCGTTTGGTTCCGTTTTTGCTCTGCTCACTGTTGCGTTTCAGTGTTCCAAGAAAGTATTTGTTCCTCTCGTTAAGTGCTTCCTGCAAATGTGTCGCTTGGTTTCAGTGTTCCTTGCAGATGTGCGACGCTCCGTTTCAGTTTTCTTTCCGTGGAGCAATCAGTCGATCCGCTCAGTGTTCCTTGCGAATGTGAAATTATGTTCCAGAGTTTGTTGGTGCCATCCATCATTGTGTTCCTGCGTTCCCGGGAGCGTTCCGTCACCTTCCATTGTTCCCTCAAGCGTTCTCCTCCGCATTTGTATATTCATAGCTACATTCTTAGATTCGCAGTGGTGCAGATAGATAGAAAGATAGATAGATAGGTAGATATATAGATAGATAGATAGATAGAGAGAGAGAGAGAGAGAGAGAGAGAGAGAGAGAGAGAGAGAGAGAGAGAGAGAGAGAGAGAGAGAGAGAGATTGCGCGCGCATACTAGTCTGTGAGTGTGTGTGTGTGTGTGTGTGTTTCATGCATTGTGTTGCGGTTCAGTGTTTACATCGCTTTGTTCACTTTTGTCAGTTCTGTAGTTCGTTCGTTTTTCTCATCCTGTATTCTCCTCACAAAGACTTCGTTTCCTCCTCCTCCTCCTCCTCCTCCTCCTCCTCCTCCTCCTCCTTCATCTCCTCCTCCTCCTTCGTGTTCCCTTTTTGAGTCGACAAGGTGTGTTCATTTTCTGAGTTGTCTTTTTTCTGGAATATATCAGTAATCCTCTTAGTATTTTTCCACAGGTTCTTTGGGCCAACCTCCTTTAGTGTTCCAGCACGGTGTTGTCGCTGCTCTGTCCACCTCTTCTTCCCCCTCTTCCCTTCCCTGCCTTTTCCCCCTATTCCATTTCGCTGTAATCCTTGCCTCACTTACTCCTCTATCACCACCACCACCACCACTACCAACATCACTACTGCTACTGCCACTACTATTACTACTCTACTCCTACTCTTACTACTACTACTACTACTACTACTAGTGATAATAATGATAATGATAAAGTGATTAAAACTTCAAATAATATAAAGTTCAAAAGCGTTTGGGAATGATGATGATGATGATGATAATGATGATGATGATAATGATGATGAGAAACACTTTTGTTGTCGGTGATGGTAGTGGTGGTGGTGGTGGTGGTGGTGGTGGTGGAAGTGTTGGTGATTATGAGGGTAGTGGTGAGAGAGTTGGGAAATTCTCTCTCTCTCTCTCTCTCTCTCTCTCTCTCTCTCTCTCTCTCTCTCTCTCTCTCTCTCTCTCTCTCTCTCTCTCTCTCTCTCTCGTCCTCGTCGACCTTGTGCTTTGCCTCGTTGTTTACTTTCTTAGTCTTTGCTTCATCTTCATTCTCAGTGTCTCCCTCCTCCTCCTCCTCCTCCTCCTTCTCCTCCTCCTCCTCCTCCTTCTCATTACTGCTATCACCACCGCTTGAAAAATGGCCTCCGTATTCATATAGAAAGTCTAAGAGGAAAGTAAAGTGGGTATATACATTGCAGTGCGCTCCTCTCTCTCTCCCTTGGCGTGGGCTGAGCACCGGCGCCCTCACTCTCCTGTCTGTGAGGCGCCGGGGAGCGAGACTCAGCGGGACTCAGAGCAACAGAGCCTTTTGTTGCCGCGAAAGTTTGGAACTCAACACACACCAAGGATCAAGTTTGAGAGGCACTTACTTGGGCCACAAGGCTGCTATGAGTGTGCCTGAGTGTGTGCGTGTGTTGGTAACCTTACACTCGGAGAAGACACCTTCAGTACGTACGACCAGGAGTCTCCGGGTTTTTTGTTGGTGTCTCGCTGTGAAGTGTGGAAGGTGGAGGAGGTGAGGGAAGTGGAGGAGGTGAGGGAAATGGAGGAGGTGTGGGAGGTGGAGGAAGTGTGGGAGGTGGAGGTGTGGGAGGTGGAGGAGGTGAGGGAGGTGGAGGGGAGTGGGGAATAGCAAGGTTTTGTTGTGATGGCTGTAGACGAAAACTTTTCCCCTAAAATGAATTCCCTACACTTCCTCTTGACGTGAACTTGAATATGATAATTTCCTTTTCCCCTGCGGAGACTCCAGGAAGCAGGCGAGGCGTTAGTAGCCTGATGTTTTAATCCAGCCTGAGTGGAGGCTTTCCTCCGTGATTTTTTGGCTACTGGCAGCGTGAGGCCCGGAATTTCTGAATGTGGCACAGAAGGATTTTGCACGTCGCTCCCCTGCCCGCGCCTCCTCCCTCCACGGCCTCTGCCCCTAACTCTTCCACCCCACGTCCCAGATCCCGCCCTCTCCTCTCCCCATCCCTCTCCCGCCGTGCCGGGCGTGAGGCGGCGGGTCTGATTAGGGCGCCTTTTTTATGCGCCTGACCGGGTTGAGGGATGGAGCCAAGGTGTCTTTTTTTTTTTTTGTGAACGTGTGAATTTCATTGCAAAGCGCGTCATGTTCGGTGAGGCGCAAGGCGAGCAGCGAAGCACGCGTGCCGTCTGCTGGTGCTGCTGCTGCTGGTGCTGCTGGCGCTGCTGCTGCTGCTGCAGGTTGTGAGATAGAAAAAAATCCTGTTCGTTAATGTTTTGTTTCTCTATTCAGGAAGAAAGTGAATGCAAGCATTTTTGTTTTAATTTCGCAGCCTTGCAACAACATTTCTTTTAATGGATAAGTAAATTAAAGGAAAATTAACTCTAGATTTCATTTATTTAGTTGAATAGTATATATATATATATATATATATATATATATATATATATATATATATATATATATATATATATATATATATATATATATATATATATATATATATATATATATATGTATATATATATATATATATATATATATATATATATATATATATATATATATATATATATATATATATATATATATATATATATATATATATATATATATATATATATATATATATATATATATATATATACGAGTATATATATATATATATATATATATATATATATATATATATATATATATATATATATATATATATATATATATATATATATATATATATATATATATATATATATATATATATATATATATATATATATATATATATATATATATATATTTACACACACACACACACACACACACACACACACACACACACACACAAACACACACTTTTATGCAAAATTTAATTTGTTTTCAGGAGAAAAAAACTTGGAAAATTATATTGTGACGTTCGTATCATTTTTCTATTTTTTTGAGTGGAGAGAAAATTTAATAGTATGTGAATAAAGTGACGGGTTAGCTTGGCGGAGGTGTGCTGCTCCTGAGGCTGAGTGCTGGCTGCTGGCTGCTGGGTGATGAGTGCTGGTGCTGGGTGCTGGGTGGTGAGTGCTGGCTGCTGGGTGGTGAGTGCTGGCTGCTGGCTGCTGGCTGCTGGGTGGTGAGTGCTGGTACTGGGTGCTGGGTGGTGAGTGCTTGCTGATGGGTGGTGAGTGGTGAGTGCTGGCTGCTGGGTGGTGAGTGCTGGCTGCTGGCTGCTGGGTGGTGAGAGGTGATTGCTGGTGCCGGGTGCTGGTGCTGGATGGAGCGATTGTATGCCTGTGTGCTGGGGTGACTGGCTGCTGGGAGGCTGGGGTGACTGAGAGGGCTGGAGGCTGGGGTGCCGAGGTGACTGAAGGGCGAGATACTGTGTGACCCTTTGTTGTTGTTGTTGTTGTTGTTGTTGTAAGGTGAAAGAGGTTGGAGTTTAGGCAATGCAGGGTTATGGTGATTGTAACGATAATTATGGTGATTGTGGTGGTATCAGTGATGATTGGCTGTGGCTGCTTTATTATGATGGTGATGGTGGCGATTAATGCGATGGTGATGATAATAGTGATGGTGGTCGTGGCGATGCGGATGATAGTGATGGTGATGATAGTGGAGGTGGTGGTAGTGGTGGAGCTTGTGGTGATGGTGATACAAACTGTGAAAACCAACACGATAAGGTCTGGGGTTATGCTCTCTGATAAAGTTATTGTTCTCAGTAGAATATGAAAACACTGAAAATAAGATGTTCAATAACCCCTCTGTAACACACACACACACACACACACACACACACAAACAAACGCATAAACTTGTCGGAGGAAATAATAATACACGACAAATAAACGTCAACATTAAATTATTCATCAAAAAATAGCAAATCAGTCACAACAACATTCGTCATTCAAAACACCACCACGCCCTAAATCTGTTTTGAGGGCCACACATGCCACTCTTTGCCTCCTCTTGTGTGTGTGTGTGTGTGTGTGTGTGTGGGCGCGCTCCTACACTATATCTGTGCAGAGAAGACCATATATAGTCATTTTTATCCATTTTGTTGGGCTCTGCATAATAGAAAAGATTGCATGAAGATAAGGAACGCATAGCCTGGAAATGGAAGGACTTGCGATGGGGAAGGAGAATTTTTGCAGAATGTTGAGTTATATTTGCAGCATTACGTACATCTCTTCCCTTGAGGCCGCGGCGTCGTGTGGGAGGAGAGTGCTATGAGAGTTGCAAGAGTGGGAAGCCCGCCTGGCCGGTCCCTCCTCGGAGTGCGCCACTGATCACATAATAACAAGCAAGTCGTGTGAGAAAATCATGAGGTTGTGGAGGTAGTGTTATGAGAGGTGGGAGGAAGGGAGACAAGGGCCCAGGGTGGAGAAGGAAGGAAGGAAGGAGGGAGGGAGGCAGGCAGGCGGCACTGGGAGGCCTCACCGCCGCACCACCTCAGTGTGACTCCTGCCGTGGTGCGGTGAGTGTGCGTTGCAGTGTCTCTCTCTCCTGTGCCGAGGAACCAAGTTGTGTTCACTTCTTTGTTGCCGTCGCCGCCATCGCTTCTACCTTTGATTACTCCACCCCTTCACTAGTAAAAAAAAGAAAAAAAATTGTGTCCTTGTCGCCTCTCCTGCCTGACAGCCGCACTCTTAAGTTTGTCGCCCTGTGTGGAGGTGCGGGCGTGCGGGACCCTTGGAGCACGACGCGTTAAAGCAAGACGAGTGATAATAAAACTGTAACAGCGCTATTAAGAGAAACACAGTGACGGGGGCAATAATAAAAACTAATGATAATGACACTAATAATGATAATAGCAATAATAGTAATAGTTATGGTAATAATAATTATAATAATGGTGATGATTACGGTAATGATGATAATAATAACAATTATATTAAAAATAATGATAATGATAGTAGTAGTAGTAGTAGTAGTGTTAGTAGTGTTAGTAGTAGTAGTAGTAGTAGTAGTAGTAGTAGTAGTAGTAATAATAATAATAATAATAATAATAATAATAATGACGATGACGATAATAATTATAGTATTACATTATTTCATTGTTGTTATTATAATTATTATTATTATTATTATTATTATTATTATTATTATTATTATTATTATTATTATTATTATTATTATTATTATTATCATCATCATCATCATCATCATCATCATCATCATGACCACCACCACCACCACCACCACCACCACCACCACCATCACCATCACCACCACCACCACCACCACCACCATCTCGCATCAACCCCACCATCACCATCACCACCACCATCATCATCGCAATCACCACAATTATTCACCATTTTTAATAATTACCGCAACTGCTATAACAATAATGAAGCGCATGAGATCAACAGCAGCCTAGAGAGTCTTTCCTGAAGAGTCTAGGCGAATTAAAGTTTTATATTTCCTTAATGAGAGATCGGGTGGCGGTGGCGGTGGCGGTGGCGGGGAGTGTGTCGGCGGCAGTGGTGGGAATGGATACCTGGCTGCGGTGGCGTCACGTGGGTAGTGAGGGGTGGCTGGCTGGTGTTGGGACAAGGGCTGCTGTGTTGTATATAGCCTTGCCCTGCAGTCTTGAGTGATGGTAGCCTGATTGATAGTGGCTGCAGCGACATCCCCCCTTCTTTATTCTCTCTCTCTCTCTCTCTCTCTCTCTCTCTCTCTCTCTCTCTCTCTCTCTCTCTCTCTCTCTCTCTCTCTCTCTCTCTCTCTCTCTCTCTCTCTCTCTCTCTCTAAAGGTTCTGTAAGACTTCCATTAATTTCACGCTTTCAGTGTTAAAACCGTGCAAACGTGACCGGAAAGGTAGACTTACTCTCTCTCTCTCTCTCTCTCTCTCTCTCTCTCTCTCTCTCTCTCTCTCTCTCTCTCTCTCTCTCTCTCTCTCTCTCTCTGTCTCTGTCTCTGTCGCTCCCTCTCTCCCTCTCTCTCTTTCCCACCTCGTATCAAAACACTCCATCGCTCAGGGCCGACTGATGGACGGTGGACCCGAGCCGCGCACACACACGGCTCGTGAAAGGACACAGAAAAGAAAGGCGTAAAAATAAGATAGATCGAGCAAGCGAGGCCTTCACGCTGGACTTGGACGACATAATGAAGGCGTTACGGTGCGGGGAGGTGGCCGTGGTGGTGGTGGTAGTGATGGTGGTGGTCACCCTGGACTCCTGCTACTGTGGAACGATGGTGAGCAGAAAACAGACGATTCTTCCATACACTCCTGGCATCGTGCGAGGTAAGGGAGGCGAAAAAAATGCATTGTGTTCTTTACTGGTCTTACCTGCCATGCCTTGCTATACCTGGGCTGAGTTTTCTCGTTTTTATTTATTTCTTTTGTGTGAAAGAAAAGTCCGTTGATATAGTCAGATTGATCGATAGGTTGATAAATAAAATAGATATGAATGGGTATAAAAATGGATGGATAGATTGATAATATGTACGTATCAACAGGTAAAATTATTGGATACGTAGATTTACATGGATAAA
>NC_087170.1:20621494-20641494 GCF_035594125.1 Scylla paramamosain | reverse complement strand
AATGACTACTGCTTCCGTGTCAGAGACCCGTCTTTGTGTGCTGAGCGCATAACAGAGGTGATAGTGTCTGGCATGGAGGCGTACATTCCTCACTCTTTTTCTCGTCCTAAACCTTCTAAACCTTGGTTTAACACAGCTTGTTCTCGTGCTATACATGATAGAGAGGTGGCCCACAAAAGGTACTTAAGCCTTCCTTCACCAGAATCTCATGCACTTTATATTTCTGCCCGGAACCATGCCAAGTCTGTTCTCCAACTAGCCAAAAACTCCTTCATTAACAGAAAATGTCAAAACCTTTCAAGATCTAACTCCCCTCGTGATTTCTGGCATCTAGCCAAAAATATCTCCAATAACTTTGCTTCTTCTTCTTTCCCTCCTCTACTTCAACCAGATGGCACCACTGCTATCACATCTATTTCTAAAGCTGAACTCTTTGCTCAAACCTTTGCTAAAAACTCTACCTTGGACGATTCTGGGCTTGTTCCTCCCTCTCCTCCACCCTCTGACTACTTCATGCCTCGTATTAAAATTCTTCGTAATGATGTTTTCCATGCCCTCGCTGGCCTAAACCCTCAGAAGGCTTATGGACCTGATGGGGTCCCTCCTATTGTTCTCCGAAACTGTGCCTCCGTGCTTGCACCTTGCCTAGTCAAACTCTTTCAGCTCTGTCTGTCAACATCTACCTTTCCTTCTTGCTGGAAGTTTGCCTACATTCAACCTGTTCCTAAAAAGGGTGACCGCTCTAATCCCTCAAACTACCGTCCTATTGCTTTAATTTCCTGCTTATCTAAAGTTTTTGAATCTATCCTCAACAGGAAGATTCTTAAACATCTATCACTTCACAACCTTCTATCTGATCGCCAGTATGGGTTCCGTCAAGGCCGCTCGACTGGTGATCTTCTGGCTTTCCTTACTGAGTCTTGGTCATCCTCTTTTAGAGACTTTGGTGAAACTTTTGCTGTTGCCTTGGACATATCAAAAGCCTTTGATAGAGTCTGGCACAAAGCTTTGATTTCCAAACTACCCTCCTACGGTTTCTATCCTTCTCTCTGTAACTTCATCTCAAGTTTCCTTTCTGACCGTTCTATTGCTGCTGTGGTAGACGGTCACTGTTCTTCTCCTAAATCTATTAACAGTGGTGTTCCTCAGGGTTCTGTCCTGTCACCCACTCTCTTCTTATTATTCATTAATGATCTTCTAAAACAAACTTCTTGTCCTATCCACTCCTATGCTGATGATACCACCCTGCACTTTTCCACGTCTTTTCATAGACGTCCAACCCTTCAGGAGGTAAACATATCACGCAGGGAAGCCACAGAACGCCTGACTTCTGATCTTTCTAAAATTTCTGATTGGGGCAGAGCAAACTTGGTATTGGTTCAATGCCTCAAAAACTCAATTCCTCCATCTATCAACTCGACACAATCTTCCAGACAACTATCCCCTCTTCTTCAATGACACTCAACTAGCCCCCTCTTCTACACTGAACATCCTCGGTCTGTCCTTTACTTATAATCTGAACTGGAAACTTCACATCTCATCTCTAGCTAAAACAGCTTCCATGAAGTTAGGTGTTCTGAGACGTCTCCGCCAGTTTTTCTCACCCCCGCAGCTGCTAACTCTGTACAAGGGCCTTATCCGTCCATGTATGGAGTATGCTTCACATGTCTGGGGGGGTTCCACTCATACTGCTGTTCTAGACAGGGTGGAATCAAAAGCGATTTCGTCTCATCAACTCCTCTCCTCTAACTGACTGTCTTCAGCCCTCTCTCTCACCGCCGCAATGTTGCATCTCTAGCTGTCTTCTACCGCTATTTTCATGCTAACTGCTCTTCTGATCTTGCTAACTGCATGCCTCCCCTCCTTCCGCGGCCTCGCTGCACAAGACTTTCTTCTTTCTCTCACTCCTATTCTGTCCACCTCTCTAACGCAAGAGTTAACCAGTATTCTCAATCATTCATCCCTTTCTCTGGTAAACTCTGGAACTCCTTGCCTGCTTCTGTATTTCCACCTTCCTATGACTTGAATTCCTTCAAGAGGGAGGTTTCAAGACACTTATCCACCAATTTTTGACCACTGCTTTGACCCTTTTAGGGACTGGCATTTCAGTGGGCATTTTTTTTATTAGATTTTTGTTGCCCTTGGCCAGTATCCTTCCTACATAAAAAAAAAAAAAAAAAAAAAAAAAGTAGCAGTAGTAGTGGTAGTAGTGATAGTAAAAACAATATTGATGATTTAGCCTGAGCCAACACACACTCGCCACTGCAGTGCTCAGAGAACACACATTTAAGTGCATTAGGAATGAGTAAATACAAACTGATTTAGAATTTCACTCGAAAATTGCATTAAAATTTGCAGGAAAAATTTGTGGTTGGATTCGGGTTTACATGGGTGAATGGAAGGGAGGGAAGCATTCACAGGCTGTTAATGACTTACATAATGACAGAGAGCGAGAGAGAGAGAGAGAGAGAGAGAGAGAGAGAGAGAGAGAGAGAGAGAGAGAGAGAGAGAGAGAGATAGTCCCCTACCCATCCTACACGGGAGCAGCGCCGCCATCACACTCAGCGAACCGCGAAGCCCGTCCTTGCGTAGCTTTATCGTGTGTGTGTGTGTGTGTGTGTGGTGTGTGTGTGTGTGTGTGTGTGTGCACCAGGTGTGAGTGAGGCAGACCGCCATTGATCGGAGTGGCACCTTGGGAGGAGATAATGGCACACTGGTGTCAGATGCTAATGTGACCCAGTTCGATTCCCAGTAGTTGTGTGCACGCTGGGCCGCGGCGGGTGGCGGGAATGGCCGTCACGTGTATCAGTGGGTGGCGGTTGTGACGGAAAACACTACCAGGCAAGTGTTACGGACTGACTCGCGAATGTGTGGGAAACTGTGCCATGGATAACACGCACGCACGCATATACACACGCGCACGCACGCAAACGCATATTAACTTACACACACACACACACACACCACACACACACACACACACACACACACACACACACACACACACACACACACACACACACACACACACAAACAAACACAATTGACCGTAAGATTCGTGTTTGTTTGTTTGTTTGCAGTGCATGAGTCAATTGGGCAGACAAACAAGCACGAGCGCTGTCCAGTAACGAGGCAGAATTTTTAAAGTCAGGGAATTGACTCCATAAATGTGTGCGATATTTCCAGAGGATCATAAACACTTTTTCGTTTCTAATATCACTGATGAGAAAATTGTAATTAATTGGTTCGATCGACCAATGTAAAGAAAGTAAAAATAACTTAGCTTATTCTCAGCTCAGGAATTTTGTTGTGTGATGAATGAACTTTTTTTTTGAGAAACGAGAATTATATAATATATATATATATATATATATATATATATATATTATATATATAATATATATATATATATATATATATATATATATATATATATATATATATATATATATATATATATATATATATATATATATATATATATATGACTGTACATTTTTGGGAGTTTTATTTTCTAAATTACATTCTGGCAAGCGTCGGATTTTCTGTTTTCTCTCGTTTTTTTTTTTTTTTTTTTTTCTGTTTTTACCCGCCTGCTGTTTTGTACTGACTTTGTTTTGCTTGTTTCTAGCAACACTGGACTTGATATTTACATACATGAAAAAAATATATTATGCATTTTTGTTTTAAGTAATTACTAGGCACAAAAATTATGTTTATTTTGAGGTATGCATTATGTAAGCCTTTGGAGGGAGAATGAACCGTGATGTACAGCATGAACCGAGCAGTGGCGGGAGTTTCTTAAAGTTGTTTCCCTCGGCGGTGTGTGAATCGTGAGCTTGCAGTTCGCTTCTGCTTGAGAGAAAATGTGACCTTAATATCGTGCGCTCAACTATTAATGCATAAAAACAAAACACGCTTCCATGGCCAATTTTGGGAAGAGAATGAAACCTTAAACAATCCAAGCGTGAGCAAAGCAGGCTGAGGCAGACTGGCTGGCTGGCTGGCCGCCTAGCTGGCAGGCTGGCTGGCTGGTCAGCCTGTCAGCTAGGAGCTGGTAGGCTGGCTGGCTGGATAAATGGCTGGTTGGCTGGTTAACTGACTGGCTGCCTAGCTGACTGAAAGACTAAGTGGTTAGCTGGTTGGCTAAATGGCTGAGTTGCTAGCTGTCTAAATGGCTGAATTGCTTGTTGGGTAAGTGGCTGGCTGGTTAGCTAGGTGGCTGACCAACTGACTGGCTGGTTGGCTGGCTGTCTGACTGACTAGCTGACTGGCTGACTGGACTGCAGAGTAGGTTATTTGATAAATGACTACTTGGCTGGTTACTTGGCTGGCTGACTGGCTGGCTGAGGTGATCAGATGGTGGTTGTTTGAGTGGCTGACTCGCTGGATAGTTGGCTGACTAAGTGACGCGTTGCTGAGTGGCTGGGGTGGTGGTGAGACAGTGGGAGGTGGGCCGGTGGGTGGCGAGGGGATGAATGAGTTAGTGGGTGACGAGCGAGTGGGCGGGTGGAGGGATTAGTAAGGAAGGTCACAGGTTAAGGGAAAAGAGTAAAAGAGAATAAAGCGCAAGTCACGCAGCACGCCTTAGACATTACAACGAAGGTCACACTTGAATTACAGACTGTGCAGGGAGATAATCAAGCTTAGGCAGGCCATCGCGCGTAATGGTAATCCGGTAAAGAGTGGAGGGTGTGCACTCCACTGCCGCCGCCACTGTCCTGCAACTTCCACTCCTTTAAGAGGAGAATTCCAAGACAACTCGGAACTAAGTCGACTCGCCTTTCTCCGATTCTTTTCCTTTATTCCTTTGGGGAAGATGAATTTAACAGACTTTCCATCTAATTTGTGTAATGTCCCTTGGTTATTCTCAGTTTGTGCAATAAAAAAACCTTCCCTTGAAGCGTGATTAGCAATGAAGGGTGCGTAGCCAACAAGTATTGCCTCACGCAAAACCAGTCTGGCCGCTTTTCCTCTCATTTGTACCCAGCGAGGCATTGAATTAGGCAACACGGAAAAAAAGGAGAGGAACACTTGTGCCAGTATAACTTTCTGGCTTTTGTCGATTGCTGGAAAGAAGTTCTTTTCATGTCGTTCCAATGGATGTCTTTCTGGCAAGTTTAAGAGACGCTCGCATCCGAGGAATGGTGATGATGAGTGCTAATTAATGTTAATTCCTCTAGCTCAATATTTGTGCGCTTTCATCGCGATGTTTATTGACAAACAGTGATAGGATCCTGCGGCTGCCAGTCTGAATTCCCAATTTGCATTGAGCTGCCTTTTGAATTTTTATTATTTATTCTGTTTTTCAGTACACACCACACGTGCACACACACACACACACACACACACACACACACACACACACACACACACACACACACACACACACACACACACACACACACACACACACACACACACACACACACACACACACACACACACACACACACACACACACACACACACACACACAGAGACTGTAATTGCGTTTTCTTTTAATATTCTGCTGCGTTTGTACTTTTACAGAATTTCCTTTTTTCCTTTTTTTGTATGTATGCATTAATTTTCCCCTACTTATTATATTAAACAGACGTAAAGGAAATAATTGTTTCCCTCACTGTGACAATCATCGAAAAGCTTCTGTTGTGTATTCATCAGATTAACAAAACATGATTTGAATAGATGTGCTAAGCTGACCTGCACACACACAAACACACACACACACACACACACATACACACACACACACACACACACACACACACACACACACACACACACACACAGTGAGAGAGAGAGAGAGAGAGAGAGAGAGAGAGAGAGAGAGAGAGAGAGAGAGAGAGAGAGAGAGAGAGAGAGAGAGAGAGAGAGAGAGAGAGAGAGAGAGAGAGAGAGAGAGAGAGAGAGAGAGAGAGAAACAGTAAGGCTCAAACTCCCTCACAGCTTCCCTGCTTCGTACTGGGTAAAACACGTCTGGCCGGTGATTCAATAAGTCAGGTTGAGCAATAAAGTGAAGCGAGGCGGTGTGTTGTGAGGCTCTGCTAGGCGCCTTATTCTGCTGGTCCATCAAGGTGCGACCGAGGCTGCCAGGCGCGTGTGTGGGGACCTGACGCCGGGACGCTGGGACACTATGACTCCAGGATGAGCGGTGATGACTGTTTGGTCCACGGTAAAGAGAGAGAGGAGCAGGGTAGGGCTGTGGCATGATCTCTATCCATCCTATTTTGCGTTAGATTGTTGTAGCTTATCACAAACTGCCTTTTAAGGGATAGGGTCAGTGGTTATAGTCCTGCTTAGTGGTTTTGTTCTTCTTTTGTGTGCGAGTGTCAGTTTGATGTCAATAGCGATCGAATGTAAATGTGAAAGTAAGATAGTTTATTTGTTCGTGCTGTACTCTACTCTTTGTCAGTGCCGGAAGTGTCGCGTGGACAGTTTATCAAGGGAATCACTCGGCTGTTGGGTAATAAATCTTTTTTGAGTAATAGGTGACGAGTTAACTTATTAAAAAAAAGAATGTAAGGTGGACGTTTTTAGGAGACGAAGTGAATTTGTTCTGGTATTGAAAATAGTCAAAAATTTTATCATAAGTCGACAAAAATATATGAAATAATGACGAAAGAAAGAAGAAGAAACAGCCAGCAAGCAAGACAGCAGGGCCGCTCAGCCAAGAAGTGAGGAACAGGAAGAGGTGGTTCTCTCAGTGAAGGCTTATGATATTATGCTGTGACTGCCGCTGTCTGAGTGAAGGCCAAGATAGCCTGAGGCGCTGCATCATTACACTGCACAGTCACGTTTTGGAGCTCGGTGTCCCGGTGAAAATATTGTCATTAAAGAAACGGACATGTTATGCTGGAAAATTAGTGCAAGTGTCATCACCGGAGCTTCCTGCAATTATTTGGCTTCCGCGAGACGGCACGGACTGAAACATTCATGCTGAGCCAACACCGATGAGTTTGTTGTTTCAATGTTTTTTTCTTTCTTTTTTTCCAAGCATGTACATCACCGTGCGTAGATTGTTATGATATTTTTCCTTGTAGATTGTTTTCTGTTTTTTTTTTTTACTTAAGTTTTTCTTTAAAGTTAGCAATGCTCGTGACCGTCGTGGTGAGCGTGGGTAGCAGTGCACATCCATATTGCGTAACTGGCATTGTTCTGATTCGTAAATAAAATCTTTGCAAAAGTTAGGAAGCAAAGAGACACGTCGTCTTTAATGTACTCGTTGCATCGATGTTATGTTGCTGTTAAGTGTAACACGACCTATAGTAAGTGAGTGTGTGTGTGTGGGTGTGTGTGTGTATGTGTGTGTGTGTGTGTTATTGTTATTATTATTATTATTATTATTATTATTATTATTATTATTATTATTATTATTATTATTATCATTATTATTATTATCATTATTATTATTATTATTATTATTATAACATGAACATCACGGTCGTAGTCGCAGTTACCATCATCATCATCACCATCATCATCATTATCATCATCATCACTGTTGTCGTCTTCGTCGTCATCGTCACCATCACCACCATATTGACAGTCAGCTGAAGGCCAAACATGCCTGCAGGTGCCTCTGCCATGCTCCCCCTCCCTCGCCTCCTCTGTCTGGCTGGCTGGCAGGTGTCGCAGCCTCGTGTTGTGGTTTCTTTCCCCATGTCGACGTGCTTTTTCTTATCAGCTTGTACCACGAAACCAGCTGGCAAAATTTTCTCCCTCTGATGTTAGATAGTAAGTTGGCAAATTTTTATTGTCCTCCGTGTTATTTGACAGTATTCTGCATTCTCCATTGGGCTCTCCAAAGTTTGTCTCCTGGAACTTTTGCAAGGCTCTAAGATTGCGATGTAGAAGTTAAGTCCATTTCATAAAATCCATTAATTGCATATCTTTTTCTGCAGAACAAGAAACTTGATATTTAGTAGAAGTTATTTCTCCGCTAGAGACGCCATTATGTGCCATGTATATTTTTTGTTTTTTCATGGAATTATGTGCTGCCTTTGTTCAACGATATCTTGGCCTCCTTCGTGTGCATCTTCAAGTTCTCATTAGGGTTTTCACAGTACTGTTGATTAGGTAGTGGCAAGAGTCATTAGTGCACCGGGCCTATCAAAGAAAATGTTCGCTCTTCTTATTCGCAGTTTTCCGTTTCCAAACTATAATCTTTTGAAACTTTCCATGTTTGTCTGGAAAAGAAGTGAAGGAAGTGTCCTCCTGTGAAAGTCTTTTTTCTTGTTTTTATTAGGATCTCTAAAACACTTAATTACGCCATCTGGTTAGTTATTTTCTGTAACACATTCATTATTGTTCAACACCTTGGTATAAACGAGCAGTGCATCGTTGATATTTAACTATGACACTTGAGGACACTGCTGTCTTCATTGATTAACGTCGAATCCATGAGTATGTGTGTGTGTGTGTGTGTGTGTGTGTGTGTGTGTGTGTGAGAGAGAGAGAGAGAGAGAGAGAGAGAGAGAGAGAGAGAGAGAGAGAGAGAGAGAGAGAGAGAGAGAGAGAGAGAGAGAGAGAGAGAGATAAAGGGGGTCAGAAGGCAATGCAAGGGAGGGGCGGGGGCGCAGGGATGGCGCTACGTACTATGGATTGCAACATAACTGGCTTTTCCTTCTCAGATAAACACGAAGCCTCCCCAGCGCACCCTCTTCCTTAATGTCGGGGGGAGGCAAAAGTTACCCTCAAATTGTTCTTTATATATAGACACCAGACAAATGTTCACCACCCGAATGCCGTCCGGTGTGGGCGTGGCGGCGCTCATCGTGTGGTGCGCCGGATGCAATGTTGCGGCGCGGGAATATAGACGACCTGCAAATGAGGGTTTTGTATTCGAGGCTGTGGATACTTTTACTATGACTGTTAATTGGATTTGAAGCAGGTGAAATTTGAGGTCTCGTAGCTTAAGGGATAGAGCGAGAGCGAGAGAGAGAGAGAGAGAGAGAGAGAGAGAGAGAGAGAGAGAGAGAGAGAGAGAGAGAGAGAGAGAGAGAGAGAGTATATGCTTGTATGTGTGCGCGCTTATGTGTATACACGTGTAAGTGCTTGCGTGTGCTTACAATAGGGCGAAAGTCTCTTCCTACTAGCAACTCCGCCGACTTTCACGAGACTCACAAAGCGCGCTGGCTGCTTCCCCACTCTTAGGTGCCTCTCGCAGCGCTGAGAACACAGAGGGGAGCCGAGGGGAGCCGACGCCCCTCCCTTGTAATCCTGAGTTTATTTCTCCCTGACAGTTATGTTATCATACGTATTCTCGGACACGAAAGTGAGTCCATCTTATAAACCTGGAGTAATTTAGGCAAGCGAGGGAGCCTTGTTCTCCGACCCTCCCTATGAATTTTGCTGCCGCGAACTCTGACCAGCAGGCAAGGTGTGGAAGAATTTTTTTTCTTCGTCTTTTGCTCTGGGCGGGAATGATTAAAGAAATGCGAAAGGAAGAGAGAGTTTTCTGGTTTTACTCGAGCAGAATTTATTGCAAGGTTACTCTGATCTCTTTCGCGATATCGTGAAGACCTCGTTTTGATGAACAGGTTTTAAAGAACGTGACAACATGTTCCTGCTGAGCGTCTGAATCAACACCCGCATGCAGACAAAATGTATGTGGTGTTTCTCTTCCAGCAAATGGACGAACGTATTTGTAGACAGTTTTTTTTTTTTTTAAATGAGAAGTGAAAGTCAGTCACAAGTCGGTGAGGGAAGAACACGTTAACAGCTGTTTGTAGGGAAAGGCTGGAAACTTTCATGGAGTGCGTGGGGGCGACAAGAGGGGAGGGACAAGGGCGGCCTCCTATAGATGGCTGGTTCTGTTTCTATGTCATGTCCTTGCACAAAAAAAAATCGTGACATACATGGTGGTGCCTTTATTGGACGAGATCCCTTCCTCGACCAAGCGGTGTGCCGGCCTCTCTCTGCCCACCCTTTTGCGTCCCTACCCACACTTGCCCATCCCTGCCCACCCCTTTCCATCTCAGCTCGTCCCCTGCCGTTCCCTGCCATCCTCGCTCCCAGCTCGCTTCACCGCCATTCCCCGTGTTCAGCTTGGTCTTGTGCTCATTCTTGTAAATTATGATGGAAAGCTTACCAGAATTACCGTGTGAATGATTCAGTTTATATTCCTTTATTATTCAGGCTGTATACATGATATTCATAGAGGCAGTACTTGCATGGAAATATTTGCTAGTTTATTCGTAAACAGGCATTCCAAATCATCATACGCCTTTGTTGCACGTCCCTAAGGAGCACGTATGTTACCACCACTGATGCTGCTACACGTGCTCTCCTCTCCTTTCTCTTCCTCTCCCCGCTCGTTCTCCTCGTCCTCCTTCATTTGCTCCTTCAGAATCATCTCATCTTCCTTCACTTTCCTCCATCTCTTCTGCTTCTCCGCTTACTCCTATCTGCCTCCATCACCTCCTCAGCCTCCACCACTACCTTCTCCTCCACCTCCTCCTCCTCCACCTCTTCTCCTTTTCTTTGCTCCTCCTCCTCCTCTTCTTGCTCTTTAGTCACGAGTCCTTGAGGAGCTGGGAGGCCGCCGCCACTACTGCTGGTACTTATGCTCTCCCTCCTCGCCTCCTCGCCTTCCCTCCTCTTCTCCTCGTAGTCTAGTGCAGTTATTTCTTTTATGTAGGAAAGATATCTCGTTTCTCTCCGTGCTATGAATATTTTCATATCTATTTTCTTGTTTTCTAAATCACAGTTTTTCTAACACACACCTACTGGTTGTGTAGCAAAGGAAGGGAGGAAGGGGCAGGTGTGGGGGAGGAGAAGGTCTCTTTCGTTTTTCTTATTCTCACATTAGTGGTATATATGACGCACACACAACAAGTAAGCAGTATTCAAGCAAATAACAACGCCATTATCTGGCAATCTTCCTGTTTTCTGTTGTTTTTTGTGTCTGTGTCCTCATCCTCCTCATCCTCCAACTCATTCTCTTCCTCCTCCTCTTGCTCTTCATCCTCCTCCACCTTCTCCTCTCCCGCTTCCTCCTGTTCCTCCTCTGATCATTAAATCCCTCTTCATCTTCTCGGTCGTCGTTTCCCTTCTCTTCCTGCTCTTTCCCTTCCCTCTCCCTCGTTCTCCCGGTGCTCAGGCTCCTCCTCGGGCGTCGAGGGCAGGGGTGGAGGAGCACCACACCTGGAGGCCAGACACTAATTACCATGGAGGTGCGTCCCTCAGTCAACACTCTCAAGGCTGCGGCCCGCTGCACCTCACTCGCTGCTTCCATTACTAGGTTACCGCCGCTACACTATTATATTGGTGACTCCTCCTGTGTTCTCGCCGCCACTCACACCATATTGAGCTTCGCGCGATTGTACTAGTGATTCCTTGACGCCGCCGCCACTTCTACAGCATCGACCTCGACATTACTGTGGCGGTGACTCCATTACGCAGAGTGCTATCGACTGTCACCATTGCCGCTGTCTGACTTCATGCTGGGACTCTTGCTGCATGAGTAAGACTGTGCTGCATCAATGGCACCACCAATGTATAAATGAGGCCATATCAGTGTTCATGGCACCATTACTACATTAACGAGATCATTACAGTGTTAATGGTACCATTACTGCGAGACCATTACTGTGTTAATGACACTATTATGACTTGTATTAATGGAACCATTAGTGTGTTAATGCACCGTTACTGCATTCATTAGACAGTTACTACAGTACTGAAAGAATTCCCGCATTACTGAGATCATCATTAATGTGATGAGACCGTTGCTGTAGTAATGAAAGAACCAATGCGTTAATTAGACTGCTACTGGATTAGTGGAGGAATTCCCATGCTATGAAACTGTGACTTTATTAATGAGGCTGCTAGAATGTGTCTGTGACAGTTACTTCATTCATAACAGCACTGCTGCACTGGTGGTTCCTGGAATGCAGTGGTGAGAAAGTTACTACACCAGTGGGTGACACCAGCACTTTGCTTGTGACACCAACAATGTATGTGCCAGTGACACCATTAATCCACAAGTATGACACAGTGGGTGTATGCATGACATGACACAATGGATGCACGCGTTGCACTGCGTCTCGAAAGGAGCACGCGGATACGCTCCCCATCTCTGCATTAGTCAAGCCTCTCATGGTGCTGTGCCCGCGACGCCGCGGCAATATTTTCCAACACCAGCACGGACGGGCCAGCGCCATTACTGTATTACTGCTGCTTTTACTGTATTGCTGCACCCATCACTTCAGCAGCGACACCATTACTTTATTACAATGACCATTACGTTAGCAGCGCCGCCTTTGTTTGAGCAGCGGTGGGCGGCACAGCGCTTGCTGGTGCTGGCGCTGTTGCTTTTGCTGGTGCCGCTGGTGCTGGTGCTGGTGCAAAGCGAGGATGAGGCCTAGTGCATTAATAATATGAAATTGTATAATATTGATAATGATAACAGCGATACCGGTGATATGTTAACAATGATAATAATAATAATAAAAATATCATGATGATAATAATGATAATAATAATAATAATAATAATAATAATAATAATAATAATAATAATAATAATAATAATGCTGTCTATGTATCAGGATTACATGCCCGTTAAAGGGGGATAGTCAAATCGAAGCGTCTACATC
Source organism: Scylla paramamosain (assembly GCF_035594125.1). Classification (NCBI taxonomy): domain Eukaryota; kingdom Metazoa; phylum Arthropoda; class Malacostraca; order Decapoda; family Portunidae; genus Scylla; species Scylla paramamosain. The sequence continues at coordinate 20,628,893 of NC_087170.1, read as the reverse complement.
ACACCTCGTCTTATGCTAGGAATAAAAACAAAGGAGGGATTTACCACCACTCTCGTGCCGTCCCTTTTTGTCACCTTTGTAGACACGCTGTGAACAGTTATGACAGTATTCAATAACCACCACCACCACCACCACCACCACCACCACCACCACTACTACGACTACCTCTACTACTACTACAGCGTGTACAGCAGCAGTTACAAGTACTGTTAATATATCAACAACAACAAAGACTACTACTACTACTACTACTACTACTACTACTACTACTACTACTACTACTACTACTACTACTACTACTACTACTACTACTATCCCCGTAATGCTCCTGCTTAAACAAAAAAAAAATATGAATTAATTAATAATAATGATAACACCATTGGATCGTTATTTTTTACGGCGTGGCCCGGCTGGGAGTGCGGCATGACAGTGGCGGGGGTGGCTATGGTGCTGTGCTCCCCCGGTGGATAATAGCAAAAAGCCTTACCATTCCCCTTAATGCACCGGTTCCACCACGGCAGGAAATTTTTCGTACATCCTTGAAGTTTTCAGAGCTCACTTTTACCTGATCCGAGAAGGTGCCTAGAAATACCAACGATTTTATCTTCATTTTTTTCTTCCTCAGTGGACGCATTAGGTGACTCGAAGCGCATTCCTTTGTCTATTCCTCCGTACATTTCCTTTGCCTTTAATGAAGAGACGGAGCCGCTATTGAATAAAATACAATTAGGTGTTCATCATTACGGTGGGGTCTACCCCTTTAAGGTAGGAGATAATGCCTTGCGCCCTCCATAGCCAGCTCTTGTTGTTTACATAAAAAGGGGAAAGCTTAGGGCTAAAAATGAATATAAAAGTAAGCCATAATGAGCAGTTCCATTACGAGGGCAGAAGAATTGAAACAAAATATGAATGTAACTTGAGTGGCTGAGGTGGCCCAATGCTCTTCTGCTCAGAGTTTAAGACCAACGAAACAACACAGGAAAGCAGGCGGCCTCGGAGTTTATTGAGTTGCGTAAATTCCGAGTTTTGTCTTGAAGTGACTTTGGGAAGGAAGAGAAAAGAGAGTTCACTTGAATTTTATCTTCCTTTCCTTCGGCTGTTGTTTGATGGCATTTTAAGACTGTGGTAATGGTCGGTGCCTCGGCTGTACTTCAACACTTTAAGCATGTCATTATAGTCAGTACCTCGCCAGCTGTGTGTCGACATTAAGGCAGTGGTTATGAACTTTGGTCTTTCGGGTCCGTAGAGTTTTGCCCCCAGGAATAAAGGACAGTTGCAGACTTTCCGTACCGTGCATGATAGTATGAATGTCCCATTTCGAGAACATTACTCAACTGTGCGTGCCTGCGTGCCTCTGTATGTGTGTGTGTGTGTGTGTGTGTGTGTGTGTGTGTGTGTGTGTGTGTGTGTGTGTAGTTGACCGGCCGAGGGCTCCAACCGGATGAGTGTTATTCATTCCGGTCAGGGCAGTAATGAGCAGCATGACACTCGTTATCCGTGCTCACAGTCCGGGGTTAGTGCGTCGCGCCATCCATAAAACATCACTTGTCGCTATTTTAAGGTTCACGGGACGGCCGCACCATTCAGCATGAACTTTCTTCTATCCGCCCATTTTCTTTGCTGTTGCTTGGTGACACATCGCCTGACGTGGAGAAATAGTCGTGATTGCCCACCTGGCTAACCGGGAGGCAGGTGGCGCGCTTTGGGCCTTCACTTTACTGCACTGGAAGGTGTGTGTGTGTGTGTGTGTGTGTGTGTGTGTGTGTGTGTGTGTGTGTGTGTGTGTGTGTTTGTGTTGACTTTAATGGTATGTTTTGGCCGCACTGCACGGATTTGTGTGTGTGTGTGTGTGTGTGTGTGTGTGTGTGTGTGTGTGTGTGTGTGTGTGTGTGTGTGTGTGTTAAGGCTGTGTTCATGCCGCCCCTCATCGCCATAAACCTGCCTGTGTGTTTGTCGGCGTCAGCATCGCCGCCGTGTCCTGCAGCGCCGGGATCAGCTTCCACCCTGCTAAATTACCTTCATGATAGGTGGGAGAGGCGCCCCCCTGCTGCCAGCATTACTTGCCCAATATTTATGCAACCAGTAGGGGGTGAAATATTACCCTCCTCATTTCCCCTTCCCGCCGCCCTCCTCCCCATGTGGGAGTACAAAGATTTGCTGGCACGTGTGTGTGTGTGTGTGTGTGTGTGTGTGTGTGTGTGTGTGTGTGCATGCCAATATGATATTTATATGGTTATTACTTTTAAATTATGGCTTTGGAAGCTTTATGTAAATATTGGTGCATGAGTAATACCATTAATACTAATAATTGATAAGTAATGGTTTGTTAATGATGATCATCACGATATGATAATGACTAAATTGTAATAAATTCCATCCAGCTATCACTCATGTCTGTAGTATACTGTACGCCTGGCGCAGGAAAGCTTACGGAAAAAAAAAAAAAAAGATCAAAGGAAATAATACCGGTAGTGACGTAGGCAACGCGCATGCATGGCTGGTACTCATGGCAGCGTGAAGCAAAATCCTCTATAATCTGTGCAGTGGCGGTGATTAGTGCAGTGGCCTCCGCTTGGAGCCAGGAGACGAGGCTGCCTCCGCCACATGCATCACGAGTAGGCTCACATAGGCTTGTCGCAGGCCACATCGCTCACTACATACGCGGGACGTGCCCAGACAATTGACCAAGAGAGTAACAGTGACAGTATATATAACACTCGCCCTGCCAGCAGTCTTTCCATGTCTCGGCCAAGACTAGAACACCTGGCCATCAGTTGTGAGGGAGTTTGTTACAGGAATTTCCCTCAGTTGATATATATATATATATATATATATATATATATATATATATATATATATATATATATATATATATATATATATATATATATATATATATATATATATATTTTTTTTTTTTTTTTTTTTCCGTTTTACTAGCCACTCGTCAGCAAAATTCCCAGCAGACTTACTGTAGCTTATCAGCCTCACGCCCTCAGCTCCCTATTGAGGATTGGAAGGGCAGCGTCCCAGGCTTTCCACCATTGTCTGCAGGGAACGTGACAAGCATGAGGTTCTCTTACGTACTGGCACCAAATAGCGTCTCAGCCTGATGTCGAAGAAACAGCTGGAAAAAGAAAAATATGGACGATGATGATGATGATGATGATGATGATGATGTAGAATATAACTAGATAATGATAATGATAAAAAGATGATGCCAATATTCTGAGCTTGAAGATCACATGAACAAAATCTGAAAGTAAAATGTGTGTGTGTGTGTGTGTGTGTGTGTGTGTGTGTGTGTGTGTGTGTGTGTGTGTGTGTGTGTGTGTGTGTGTGTGTGTGTGTGTGTGTTTGTAAGGGAGAGAGAGAGAGAGAGAGAGAGAGAGAGAGAGAGAGAGAGAGAGAGAGAGAGAGAGAGAGAGAGAGAGAGAGAGAGAGAGAGAGAGAGAGAGAGAGAGAGCCTGCTTTTCTTTTATTGGTCTTGAGCGGGCGGTGGGTGCGCCAGGGCCGTGTTGGACGAGGCTGGCAGGACGTGGCGCTTCTTTACGGGAGAAACTTTGCAGGCGGGGTTGTGTTGGTGTTTGAGAGGTTCGGAGCCCCGGGTGCGCGGCGTCTTTGAGTGAACGGAGGATGAAGAGGCGAGGCGGATTACGTGAAGCTTTCCCGAGCCGTTGGTGCAGCAGCGCCTCCGGTGTTGTGAAGGGACAGGCAGGGGAGGAGAAAGGGGGAAGGAAGAGCGAAGTTTAGGAAGCATCCAAGTTAGTGAAGCTTGTGTGGAGGGAAAGTCCTTGGTTTTATTAAACTTCCTCGTCTTGAGAAGCGAAAACTTGTTGACATAAACGTGGTTCTTCGGCTCAGATTGTTGTCTGGCGCAATCCTCGGGAATGTAGTGGATTGGATTACTTTGAGGGGATTTGGGTTCAGCGGGGCGGGAGAGAGGCGTCCTTTGCGGCGAGGAGCTTCAAGTTTTATGGTGACACTTTTGCTGCGACTGACTCTAGTGGGCGCCGAGGTCGGTGCTGCAGGGGATCGAGTGGCCTACTTGCCTCACTTTCCTGCGAGATGTTCTTCAGGGGGCAACGGATCAGTGTCTTGGCCCGGGACGTCCCTGGCCTCCATTTTCCTGTGCATACTCTTGTTTCATGCGCTCCGCTGTGAAAACTTGACGGATGGCGGGATGGGTGGCGGAGAGTACGAATAGAAGGTCTCAGGAAACTCAACATGTGCTGACGGAATTGAACTCGAATGTGAGAGGTAACGAGGCACTAGTGCATGAAACGGCAGCTGTCAGCACACCAAGCCGTCAGCGTCTGCAGGGCCTGTACCTGGTCCGCACTCCCTGTCAGGCACACAGCTTTCAAAGAGCGCCTTGAAATAGGGTCGTGCAGTTAATTATTAGTTCACCAGATGTGTGTGTGTGTGTGTGTGTGTGTGTGTGTGTGTGTGTGTGTGTGTGTGTGTGTGTGTGTGTGTGTGTATGCGTGCGTGTGTGTGTGTGTGTGTGTGTGTGTGTGTGTGTGTGTGTGTGTGTGTGTGTGTGTGTGTGTGTGTGTGTGTGTGTGTGTGGCACGGGCGTGACTTACATACTTTCTCACTTTCATGGTTTTCACTCAGCATCTTCAAAACAGACTGGTGCTCTCCTTCAACCTGCCTGCCTCCCTCCTTTACTTACTCACTCCCGTCATACACCCTACCCACCCTCCCACCCTCCGTCCAAGCCTCCTTCTTTCCTCCCTCCCTTCCTTCCTTCCTTTCCTCCTCCTTGTGTTTCTGTATTCTCGTGTACCAGGGAAAACTAGGCCATTATCCTCGTAACGCTTGCCTGAGGGCGTTCTTCGTCTTCGTTATCATCCACATCGTCGTTCTCTTTCGCTGGAGAAAAAACGCACCGTCGCTCCTCCACTTTTGTGTATTCCTCTTCTCTTCCTCCTCCTATTCCCCCTCCTCGTCCTCCTCGTCCTGCTCCTCCTCCTCCTCACTTCATCCCACGCCTGCAATTCCCATTCATTACCCTCGATCCCGCCAAACCCGTCGCTCACTCACATCCACGGAGTTGCGTCGTCGACATTTTCAGAGGAAATGTTCGTTCGCTTTTGTCTCCGTCACATTAATCCTCCATTTGCGCGGCCATCCAATCCGCCGGAGCCTCAGCCGTACGGGGACAATTGCGACCCTCAGTTTACCTGCGACGGTCTTCTTCCTCCTACTCCTTCAGCCCCGCGTGAGGTGGCCAGGTAATGGGGGCGTGAATCAGTGAGAGAGAGAGAGAGAGAGAGAGAGAGAGAGAGAGAGAGAGAGAGAGAGAGAGAGAGAGAGAGAGAGAAGGGAATGGAAGTGGAGAAAGTGAGGGTATAAAAACAGATTAAGCAACAGTGAACATTTTAGGAAGAAAACGGAGCAGAAAGAGGGCGAAGGGAAAAACAGGGTGATATATGATCTGATGGAACGGAAAATGTAGAGCTATATAATCATGAGCAGAGAGAGAGAGAGAGAGAGAGAGAGAGAGAGAGAGAGAGAGAGAGAGAGAGAGAGAGAGAGAGAGAGAGAGAGAGAGAGAGAGAGAAATTAGTTGCATAACAATATTATATAAAACTATGAACAGAGAAAGAGGGGAGAGGGAAAAAGTAGAAATGGGAGCTAACGCAATTACGAAAACTGAAAGTCAAACGAAATAGGGAGAGAGAGAGAGAAAGACGGGAAGGGAGAGAGAGAGAGAGAGAGAGAGAGAGAGAGAGAGAGAGAGAGAGAGAGAGAGAGAGAGAGAGAGAGAGAGAGAGAGAGAGAGAGAGAGAGTAGTCCGTTTAGAAGAGGTTGATGATTCCCGTGGGTCTTATAATCGCATTTAACAAGGTCGCAATAGGATTTTTTTGGAGACGCCTAACAAATGACCTGGGCGGCGGATAAACACTTTCGGGGCTCACTGATACCTCCGGGAATATTTATGGGTCGTAATCAAGGTGCAGGACATGTGTGGGCGATAACCTTCTAAGCTACTCCAGTAAATATATGTATAAACTTGATCCGATTTTTCACAACGCCCGGGATGAGTTTCGAAAAGTTGGTTAAAGATTTTCTACCATTTTACGTTGGGCGTGTACGAGCGTTTGATGGGATCAGGGTGAGGTGGCGTGGTGTTCCCTGCCTCCTGCGTCCTGCCTCCTGGGGCCGCGCGTTGTGTGGGGGAAGCTGTTAACTGAGTGTTCGGGGCCGCCTCTCAGTGACACTTGTCGGAGGCGGGGGTCGAGGGACAAAGGACAGATAGTTGTGGTGTGGCGCTGGCAGCGTTGTTCGTGAACTTGTGCCCCTGGACAGAACGTGATCGATAGGAACGCCTTTCGTACCGAGAATAAGGCACAGAAGTTATAAGAAGGATAAAACTACGATAAAAATCCGCAATAATAGTATTCAGAGTAATGGAGCGAAAGCAGGAAGAGGAGACAGTGCAAGAAGCAAATCCCCATCCATGAAAACAGCGGATGATAGTGGTGTAAAAAATAGGCTTAGACGTTTCACAGGCTGGGTAAGTGAGTCGTTAATGGTGCGTGTGTGTGGCAGATGATGGTGTAGTGAGCGATAAAGGGGAGCAGTATGTTAATAATGGAGCGTGGGCAGATGTCGCACATACTAATCAGTGTTAATGGGCTGCCAACCACAGTGCTAATGTTGGCGGTGCCGCTAATGGTGAGCGTTAACGGCATAACCCCAATTTATAGGCGGCGTGAGGGGTGGCAAAAAAGGGCGGCAAGGAAGCCTGGCTGGAGGTGGCCCAGGGTGCGAGGCCAATTTTACGCCACAAGCCGCACTTTTAGTTAGGTTTGGTTGGCCTGTGTGTGTGTGTGTGTGTGTGTGTGTGTGTGTGTGTGTGTGTGTGTGTGTGTGTGTGTGTGTGTGAGTTTATATGTATGTGTCTATTTTTCCCTCTTCTCTTCTCTTTCACGCGCACACACACACACACACACACACACACACACACACACACACACACACACACACAGTTGACCAACAATAGCACTTTAAGCTTTTCCCCCCACTTACATCTTGCCGCAGTAAGCTGTGCAGGAGAGTTCTCGCTCTTAAATTTACCTTGCCTACAGTTTTGTTTTCCTTCCTCAAAGTCTACACATGTTCCCTGGACAGAATAAAACACAATATAAACAGCGCGATGCCTCTGGCGGTGGAGTCTAAACATTATCATTATATTTTAATGTTTTAGACAAATGTTGTTAGTTTATTTTAGGTAAACTCTAGGAATTCATATGATTTTTACCTTGCACACACACACACACACACACACACACACACACACACACACACACACACACACACACACACACACACACACACACACACACACACACACATACATGATTATGTAATGTGATACTCGTTCCCA
>NC_087170.1:20611494-20616494 GCF_035594125.1 Scylla paramamosain | reverse complement strand
TGGGAAGAGAGAAATCGTGGCGGGTCATTTAGGTACAATTATCTCAGCACGCTCTTGTCTACCCGGGCACGTTGGGCGGCGTCGGCCAATTGACTGGCGTAATGACCACAATACACGTGGCGCTTAGGGTGTTCACAGACAATTAGCGGGCCGCTCTAGCCGCGCTCACTCCCTCACTCAGCCGCCAGTGACCCAGCGTGGCCAGACTCGTGCAACTTATGCACAACAAGAAAATGAGCGGCGGTTCTCTTTGCCTGTCGTCTCAGTAGCGCATTCGGTATTTTGCCTTCTTCGATCATTACACACACACACACACACACACACACACACACACACACACACACACACACACACACACACACACACACACACACACACACACACACACACACACATACAAACACATATGTAAACACACCTATGCGCGCACGTATACAAAAAAAGCAGCCACGATACAGGAAGACTGGGTGCACCAGCAGCTCAGGTCCTCAGCAGCAGAGGGTTGGTCCAAGGATGATTATGAGGCGCGTGGTGTTTGATGGTTTGCCAGTCAATAATGGCCCAGCATGAGCACCATCAGTCTGCTGTCTGCTGTTGCTGCAAATGGAGGTGTTGTCTCAGCCAGGCCTCCCCGTCTCTGTCCGTCCTGAGGTTATGCCTGGCAATCATAACACTCACAGATGTCCAGAGAAAGCCCCATGCATGGCATCAGCATTTCAGTTCGTGCTGCTCTCCACCTGAAGGCTGTGTCCTGCTTACTCCTCAACAATGCTTGTGCTGAAAAAAAAAAGGACGCTTACTCTTCAAACAAAATCTGGAAAATCACCAGCAGATTACGCTACACTTTTATGCTTGACACATTTCAATACTTCCTGGAGGAAATGTCACCATCACTATCACCGTCACCATCACCATCATCACCACCATCATGCATCAAGAGCAGCCCAATGTTGCAACACTTACACAGTTTTCAAACTGCATACTGTTCGCATGTATTTGTTTCCTCTTTCCGTGAGTTGGTGCGCGCTTCACAATGAATAGCGGAATTTACCGTAAAAATAACATTTAAATAGTACGCGAAATTAAATAATATAAATTAAATAATTAAATGATTGAGTATTATTTTCACTTTTATGAAAAGATGAAAATGTCAATTTTGACTGAAATTTATGTTGTGGAGAGAGAGAGAGAGAGAGAGAGAGAGAGAGAGAGAGAGAGAGAGAGAGAGAGAGAGAGAGAGAGAGAGAGAGAGAGAGAGAGAGAGAGAGAGAGAGAGAGAGAGAGAGGTTTCACTGAAGCTATTTCGGTATGCCAATTTTGTGATTCAGCACTTAACCCTTTATCTCGTTGTGGGTGTGTGTGTGTTTGTGTGTGTGTGTGTGTGTGTGTGTGTGTGTGTGTGTGTGTGTGTGTGTGTGTGTGTGTGTGTGTGTGTGTGTGTGTGTTTGTGTGCGTGCGCGAATGTGTATATTTAGAGAATCTGGTACCAATATTTCTCCTTCCTCAACTGTCGTGTCTGTTGGTCACAGTGATTTTATTGCTATTTGTTGACATGGTGTGGCGCGGTGGGGCGTGGCGTGGCGTGGCGTGGTGTAGTGTAGTGTCGTGTGGTTTAGTGTGGCGTCGTGTGGTTTAGTGTGGTGTGGTGCGACGTGGTGTGGCGTGGCGTAGCGTGGTGTGGTGTGGTGTTGTGTGCTGTGGTGTGGCGTGGCGTGGCGTGGCATGGTGTGGTGCGGTGTGCTGTGCTGTGGTGGCCCGCGGTGGAATGAGGGCAATTACTGCAGAAATAAATGTGGTCGGCAATGTTTATATAATTGCTAGAAGCTTCAGTGATTGGTTAGTTGATGGCTCTGATTGGCGCAGAATAATCATGAGTTTAGCTCCTTTTTATTTATCTTTTCTATTCACCCTAAGAACACGCACACGAAGGCAAAGCAAACTGCAGGAAGCCGCAGTCTCTGTTAAAAACATATGCCCACTTATCATCCCTCTTCATGATTTATCTATTTTTCTATTAAAACTCCCTGTTGACTCAGCACTAATGTCTTCTTATCTCCTTCAGGTCTTTATCAACCTTGAACCCGTTTCTTATTTTCTTAACATGATTATTAACACTAAGGATCTTGTGTTCATTAACCTTGATATATCCCTTGTGCTATGTAAATATCACTTTCAGATCCTTTGTTAATCTACGCTTTTCAAATGGATATAAATATGAGAGCTTTAATCTCCTTTCCAAAGAGATGTTACGTATATCTTTTATATTTTAAATAATTTTTGTCTGCACCGTCTCAAAATGGTCAAGATGACGTCTAAGCAATGCCAGATATAGCTTTAATATTGCTTCAGGATTTCTTATTTTAACTCTCCTGACAATACTAAATGCCAATGCATGATTAGCTCTATTTCTGGCATCTTTACTCTTTTTTTTAATCTTGATGGAGATCCAGGTTAATTATAACTCCTAAATATTTTCACATGATCTCACCAACAGTTTAAATTAGACGCTAAACCTTTTCCATTTACCAGTATTAGATTACATTTGCTCTCCATCTGTACACTCGTTCATTTTATCGGAGTATTTTCGCAGGATGTGTTATGTGGGAAAACCGACTTGATTATGCTTATCTTGGTGTTTTCTCCTTGGTTTTAATTTCTGTTAACAAAGCGAGCACAACGATCTGATTTCAGTGCGTCGTTGTTGTTTGTAAAGTATTGGTTCGCCGCATTTTTTATGACTCCTTCAGTCTCTCATTACGTGTTTCTTTACCTTTACGCATCTAAGTGTTTGTTTGACTTGCTCCTGCACCACGGATTGTTTACTTTTACGCATCTCTCTCTCTCTCTCTCTCTCTCTCTCTCTCTCTCTCTCTCTCTCTCTCTCTCTCTCTCTCTCTCTCTGATGCGTTTTCATTTCTTATTTGGTGCGTTTTCCGCGGGCACTTTGTCGATGCATAGCTCGTGCTCGCATACTCGTAATGTTTGCGCCGCCGAGATTCATCACAGTCTTCCGCGTTCCGCTGCTCGATATTACTCATCAAACCAGGTAAGGCAAACACGCGGTCGTAAAACACAAACAAACACGTAAACAAGCATTTCTCTTTCTACCTCCCATCCACCTGGTTCTCTTGGTCTTAGTTTTTCTCCTATTCCTCTTGCTCTTCCTCCTCCTCCTCCTCCTCCTCCTCCTCCTCCTCCTCCTCCTCCTCCTCCTCCTCCTCCTCCTTCTATTCCTCTCCATAGCTCAGTACTCCTCGTTCCCTCGTCGTCATCTCGTCCTCTCCCTATTCCATCTACAATATTCCTACTATGTACATAATCCCAAATTCCTCTTTCCGTCAAGCCTTCCTCCCCTTTCTTCCTTCCCTCCTGCTCCTCTTCCACTTGATCCCTCCCCTCACTCCAGCGACGCCCCATCTCCTCACCTCCTTTACGCTCACAGTACCAACACTATCAAGCTGTATTTTGCTCTTTGCTCCGGCGGCTGTTACAGTATTTCATGGGTTATGTTCAGGGATCCCAAACACTTTTGTCAGTAATGGTGTTCCAGCTGCACCCACCGCCTCTGTTTTTATCTGACATGCACCCTCACCGCCCTCTCAATGGCCTGGCTGCACCAACACCCCCAGCAACATCACGACCCCTACGTACATGCACTCACCACGTCTGTTACCACGGCCTACCCCTGCCTGTGTTGGCGTGGTCAGGGGTCGGGTCGAGTAGGCCGCTGCACTCACTTCCACTGCTTTGTGTTTGCCTTAAGCTTAAATCCTGATCCGCTGACAGCCTCTTTAGAAAATCTGACAATTGACAGATTTTTAGCGGATCAGAGGACTTAGGAGTGGAGGAAAACTCTAAGCTAAGAGGAAAGGAGTGCGGTATGTTTTTTTTCTACTTCTGGCTGTGACCATGCCGTCCCCCTGTCTGCCAGCCTCGTGTCTCTGCCATCATCACCAACGACAACAGTGGCACCGCAGCAGACAGTAATAGGTACGGCAGCAACAGCATCAACAGCAATGTCATCGCTGCAAAACAGCAATAGTAGCAACAACAGTAGTAACAATATCTACCAACACTAGACAGCAATAGTAACAGCAGAAACAACAGCAGCAGCAGCAGTAGCAACGAAAACAGGACAAAAAAAAACAACGTCAGTAATAGTCACAGTATTAGCAACAGCAACAGGAGCAGCAAGAACACTAACAACAACAGCATTAACAGAAAAAAAACAACACCAACGAGAGCAGCAAAAACAGCAACAACAACAGTAGAAACAACAACAAACGGAACAATGGTCCCAACTTTTAGCTAATCCTTCACACCACCACCACCACCACCATCAATAACAATACCCCCTGTAGTAGCTGCATACGACACCCAGCGCCCCCTGCTATCAAAACGACCACCTCCACTATCACTGAATCTCCTCCTGCACTACTGGTGATATCACAATTATTTTTCACGGTAATATCAAGTTTCTTATGCGTATGTCACCGCTCCCTTTCTCGAGGACAGGGAAGAAGTGAGCGGGGCGGCGTGTTGACAGTGGGGCATGTCTGAGAGAGAGAGAGAGAGAGAGAGAGAGAGAGAGAGAGAGAGAGAGAGAGAGAGAGAGAGAGAGAGAGAGAGAGAGATCATTACTTTTTTATCATTTCTCCTCCGCTTCCTCCTCCTTCAGTTATAATCGATAAAAAATGAAAGTCAAGAAGAATCATAATCAGAATTAGGAAACACACACACATGAGAGGAAAAATATGCATCCAATCTGAACTGCTTGAAGTAAGAAAGAGCTGCATTGATCTGCTATTGACGGTGGGGTACAGCTCGCCAACCTTGTAATTAGTTACCATTATTGTTATGCGGATAGTGAGCACATTTTTGTTTTCTGTTGCAATTAATTACTGGACGTGTGTGTGTCTGTGTGTGTGTGTGTGTGTGTGTGTGTGTGTGTGTGTGTGTGTGTGTGTGTGTGTGTCGCTTGTTAGATTAGATTAAGTTCT
>NC_087170.1:20588994-20606494 GCF_035594125.1 Scylla paramamosain | reverse complement strand
TCCCCCCAGGTGTGCCCTTCCCCTCCTCCTATGCTGCTGCTCCTCTATCCTCTCCTCCTCTCCCTTTACTGACTATTCAACTTTTCTTACTTTCTCATCTTACTCCTTTAATTGATTTTCTTGGATATTTTTCTCGTCCTCTTCCTCGTCCTCGTTGGCTTCTTCGTCTTTCTCTGCACTCTCTTCTTTCAGAAACATGACCTAGTTGCTGTAGTGCCTTTAAATCAATCAATCTTCCTCCTCCTCCTCCTCCTCCTCCTCCTCCTCCTCGTCCTCACCTTCCTCCTCGTTCCTTCCTGTCCACACTTGCAGCTAAACTAACATAATACCCTGCAGCACACTGATACCACACCAAATATTAATACCTTGCTCACACACACATAAAGGCTAGTTGTATATTACGTCTTATTTCTTACTTTCCTCATACATTACGTGGTAGTTTCTCAGTGCTACATGATGTCTCTCCTTTGGACCACTTAGGAGGAAGAGGAGTGGGTGGGTGGGTTGGTGGGGAGGGAGTCTTCTATAGGTGGGTGGTTGGGTACGGAGGAGGTTTCCTTTGTACTGTCGTTTTCTTTATGTTGGGAAGTTAGTCCGGTTAAGTAAAATAAAAGAGAACAGCGAGGACCAGTATCTGTGCTGTTGTTTGTCGATCCTTTGTAATCCTTTGTAATCCTCGTCCTCCTCTTCCTCCTCCTCCTCTTTCTTCTTCTGCTCCGTCTCCTTTCCTTTCCTCTCCTTTTCCTCCTTCGCGTCTTCCTCTTGTATTATTATTGTTATTATTGTTATTATTATTATTATTATTATTATTATTATTATTATTATTATTATTATTATTATTATTGTTATTATCATCATCATCATTATCATCATTATCATCATCTATCTTCTTCCTCTTCTTTTTCTCCTTCTTCTGCTTGTGCTTCTTCTTCTTCTTCTTCTTCTTCTTCTTCTTCTTCTTCTTCTTCTTCTTCTTCTTCTTCTTCTGAGATGTAGAAGGGCACAAAAAACCAAGGTCTTCTGTTCCTTATTAATCATATATTTCGAAGTTCATGTGCCTCTCCTCCTCCTCCTCCTCCTCCTCCTCCTCTTTCTCCTCCTCCTCCTCTTTCTCCTCCAGCTTATGTCAGTATCAGATGACACTCCCAAGGGAAATAACTCTCCCTTATCACACCTGGACTTTCCCTTCCTTTCCCCGGGCTGGGCTGGAAGGGCGAGTCGGGGCGGATCGGGCCGGGTCATGTTGGGGCGGGGCGGGGCGGGGCGGTGCAGGTGAGTGACCCATTCCGGATGATAGAGTGTCGAGGGAAGGCTTTGCGATATCTGGAAATATATATACACCTCATTCTTTCTGTTTTTACTTATTTCTGGTCCGTCATTATACGTTGTGTTATTGTATTACATCCTCTGTGTGTGTGTGTGTGTGTGTGTGTGTGTGTGTGTTTTACTGTGTGTGCGCGTGTGTCCCAGGGTCCATGTTCGTCATCCTTTGTCACCGGAAAAGAAAACGGAAAGTATTTCAAAAGGTCTGGCGGAAGGAAGATAGAAAAAAAAAAAAGAACTTGTGAAGGGTATCGAACGTTGCAGTGCTGGCGATGCATGAGGTAGTGGTGGCAGTGGTGGCGGTGGTAGCGGCGCAGTCACATGCCACCCATAACTCAAGGCGGCGAGCGGCACTTAATGGCGGCCTCATAACTGAGCAGTCACTCATATATACCTTCAGTTAGCTATTCATCTCCCTAAGTTATCCCCAGTCACCCCTGTCACCTCGCTCTGCTCCTCAGCCACACGCCGTCTCTACCGCCCCTGCCTCCCTTCCTCTCGAGATGCCCTGCCAGCCATTTATGCATCAAATCACCCTCGGCTTCTCTCGCCCCTCTCCGCTCGTCCCCTCGTCCTTCTTGTCCTTGGCCCGCAACCATTGCCAGCCTGATACTGCTCATCTGTCACTGTACTGTCCTGCTCGTCGACTGCCGCCCACCACACTCCTATCACTGTATTTCTTCTCTCTCTCTCTTTCTCTCTCTCTCTCTCTCTCTCTCTCTGGGCTCGTCAGCGCCTACACTCCACTATCAGCCTCGAGCACAGCATCCTAACTACACTCCCTACAAGTACAGCTCACCCAACACAATTCTTTCCAGTTCCTTCCTTTCCTCATCGTTTCCGTCCGTTCCACCCTGTCCCTCCGCCCCTGCCGACCCCCCTCCCGTCTCCCCGTCACCTTTGGCCGACTCTCAGTGATGGGTGGGGGCGGGGGGAGTGACAGCCACTCTCCCGACGCTCTTAAGTTACACGCCGTGAAAGATGCGACTGTCGGCCGGAGTCTGGGACGCAGCGGGGCCTTAGCGAGACCCGGGGAATATTTTGCACCCGAGTTCTTGGTGCGCATCATTCACCTTTATGTCGTTTTTCCTAATACTTTCTCCCTGAATTAGGGACTCCAAGCGACCAGGAAAAAAAAAAAAAAAGAGTTCTGAGTTACATTTTACAGTAGATATATATATTTTTCCGAGCTTATCATGACCTGTAACATTTATATATCCATTTGGTGGAGAGAAAAGGAAAGTGTGAGTAGTGTGGGTATCATACCACTTCACTGTACTGTAAGAGTGAAGTAAGGATGACGTAAATAACGAAAAAAATATACAATTCTTCAGTGGCGTGGGAAAAAAAAGTATTATGTAGATGAAAAGGAGAGAGAACGCTCGTCACCACAGGGCGTTTATGTTCCTTTGTTTCCTTTCTTGTTGTTTGTTTCAAGGAGCATCAGAAACTTTTATCTTCACGCTCATGGAAGAAAGGGGAGTGTGTGTGTGTGTGTGTGTGTGTGTGTGTGTGTGTGTGTGTGTGTGTGTGTGTGTGTGTGTGTGTGGTTCACATGCATTTTTCATGAGTGCATGCGTGTATACGAAACAGAAATATGTGCAATGGTTGTGTGTGTGTGCGTGTGGCTGTCTGTATGTTTGTGTGTGCGTGTGTGCATGTGAACGTGCGTGCGAGAGGTGTGCATGTGACGCTGATCGAGTAAAAGATTTCGCGGAGAAAGACGTTGGAGGGGGAGGCGAGGGGGAACAAGAGTGATTGAAGATGAAGAAAAGACATAGAGATGAGAGATGCCGAGAATTCAAGAGATACAAGGGACTGGCGCAGGGAGACGAGGAAGAGGAGGAAGAGGAGGAAAGAGGAGGCGGAGAAAGAGGAACGGGAGAAGGAGCAGGAGAAGATGGCGAATGACGAGGAATAGGAACTGGATGAGGAGAAGGAAGAGGAGGAGGAGGAGGAGGAGGAGGAGGAGAAGGAGGGTGTATGTTTGTCAAGGGGAACCCGATATTGTGGTGAAGGAAGGAAGGGTGAGACAGAGAGAGAGAGAGAGAGAGAGAGAGAGAGAGAGAGAGAGAGGAGAGGAGAATGAGAGAATAGGAATAGAAATGAAATAAGAAACGAAATAAGAGAAAGAGATAGTAAGGATGAAGACAAATGTGATGAGGAGCGGACGGGGAAGATCATATACCTCAGAGAGAGAGAGAGAGAGAGAGAGAGAGAGAGAGAGAGAGAGAGAGAGAGAGAGAGAGAGAGAGAGAGAGAGTTTATAATCCCCAGTATATCACAATGGTGAGTAGAGTCAATGGCTCAGGGACAAAGATAGCAATGGTGCAAAAAATAGAATCGCAGGAAAGAATACAATGAAGCAATTGTAAAATGGTTGCAAAGAGGACAATGAAGATGTTGTTTGTGTGTGTGTGTGTGTGTGTGTGTGTGTGTGTGTGTGTGTGTGTGTGTGTGTGTGTGTGTTATACTTTTTTTTTTTCCGGAGAATGAGAAGTTGCAACAGATATTCTTGAGAGTGCGTGGAAGGAAGAGAAACAATACAAGATTCATGTGGGGGAAAATATTTACATCAAGAGACCTTTGAGTTTCTAGCAAGTGTTTCGTCTGACCTTTAGAGAAACAAAAGTCAGGTACGGTAATCACAAAATATACCAAGCAGGTAATAAATATCCCATTGGTCTACGAGAACCTGCTAGAGTAGAGTGCTGATTTACACTTCAGTACCTGGGTGACAATAAGCAGGTAAGATGCTCCTCCACTCCTTCCACCACACTGTGAACAGAAAAAAAAGTGTAAGAGCAACACCCCATATTTTGCGTAGAACTGACAGGAAAATGTTCAGTGGGCAGAATGAAAGGAACATTCCAATTTCAAAGTATCTTACCTTTACAGTGAACGCATCTTTGTGGAGACTCAGATCCGCTTCAGGTTACAATTGGTTGGGTGATGGATGGGATGTTCCGGGGAGCGCAGAGAGGACCGAAGCGTGAGTTCCGTTGATTATCATACGTACCCGCTACTTACCTTGCCTGGGATTAGGACACGGTTTTATCCGCAAAGGGAACGATATTACTTTCCTCCTTTTAGATTCTTAAGAATATAAGGAATTTTTAGGGATTTGTGGAAGCCTGGCGAGCAATACATTGTCGTTTTCGCGTTTAGTATCCCGGATTACGGTTGAGCAGGTACAGGCTCCGAGTCTTGGGAAGTACCGCACCGGCAGAGGATGCTTTAGCTATTCTGATTGCTTTGTAATTTGGTCTTTTCGAAACGATTTATCTCTTGATACCTTGCCCACGTAGGAGCTCAGCGCTAACCATTCCTTCTTGCATGTGTTCGTTCATTTTTTATTTATTTATTTTATTTTTTTTCCATTTTCGAGATATTTATTTTTAAGTCTAATGATGCGATGTTGATTGAAATGTCAGATTAATGACATTTGGAAGAAAGTGCTACACTGATGAAGTTTTGCCCTGGTATTCGATTGTCGATATTGCAGACCGTGCACTCAATGCTGGGCTTAAAATGCACCAGGGCTTGACGAGTATAAACGTGCAGCTTTTCACAGGCATCTCCTCGTCTTATACATAACAACTCTTCACGTTATACATGTCATATAAAACATGTTGTCACGCTTTGGCTGCTGTACAGTTTATATAAAGAAGATAAAGAAAGTAAGCCTTCTCAATGAATGTGTCAGGCCTCGTATTTTTCAGTCTCTTCAGCGACTAGGGTCAGATGTTGAGTATACATAAACTAGAATTCATTATTTACTATTGTGAGAATAATTCAGTAGACTGTAGACCGCGGCTTATTTGTTATTTATAAACGGCGAACAAACTTTTTACATGTAACCTGCAGCCTCTTTGTTATTCATTACGTCTTGAGTACCTTCATGAAAAGTACATTCTTCTGCTGTATTGATTGGGCCTCCTGTGTCTGACTTTTTGTTGTTGCTCTTGACTTCACTGCAGACGTCGCCATGTGTGTCACTAGCGTTGTGTGATGATTCTGGAAGAAGAAACTGAGGAGTAAAAGAAATGAGAGTAGTAGTAGAAGGAGGAGGAGGAGGAGGAGGAGGAGAAGGAAGATGAAGAAGAGGAAGAGGAGGCTCTTTTATATTTGTTATAATACAAAGAGGAGCTGCTTTTGTGCACAGGGACAATCAAAATATACCATTTCATAAAAGACACCAAAGCCTTTTTATGTTTTGTGTTCGTCGCTCCATTAAAGTCCGAATGAGCGGGTTCACGGCTTCTTTTCGGCTCGAATGGATCACACGCGTTGATGAAGTGCCTCCGAACCCCTGGGGGAGAGAGAGAGAGAGAGAGAGAGAGAGAGAGAGAGAGAGAGAGAGAGAGAGAGAGAGAGAGAGAGAAGGGGGGGGGAAGAAGAAAGGGAAAAATATTTCATGATTACTGTGAGTTTTGTGTGCTGAATAAACTTCTGACAATCTCCTTCACAGCGCATTCTTGGCGAATATTTTAGGAGATAGTGGTTTTAACTCAAGAGGGAAGGAAGGTCGCCAGGGGGATGGAGGGATGGCAGAGAGAGAGAGAGAGAGAGAGAGAGAGAGAGAGAGAGAGAGAGAGAGAGAGAGAGAGAGAGAATGTGTGTGTGTAAGCGGAGGGAAGAGAGGGTCACCTGAATGTGTAGGGAGATGGCTTCACTGCGCGAGGAAGGTGAGGGGAGAGGAGAGAAAGGGACATTTTACTAACAGGAGAGGAAAGCGAGGGAAGAAGAGTAGGATGGACGGAGGGAAAATGGCATTGCACTGGGGTGGAGTCACAGGGAGAGATCAATGACAGGGGTGCGAAGGGAAAGATAACAGGGTAAGATAACAGGGGAGATAACAGGGACAGGCAGGGAGAGCCAGGTGAGGAGCCAAGGGAGGGTCAGTGGCAGGGGTGTAAAGCAGGCAATGAGGGAGGGCTGGGAGGAAAGGGGGAACTAATCAGCCCTGCAGCAGGTAAACTGTAGCCCGGGATGTATTAATCTGCCCGCGGAACACTAAGGTTGCTTTCCCTTGGCGTGCTAAATAAAGAACATGTATTGCCACGTCTATATACCTGCTCCTCTTTTTCCTTCACCTTTTTTCTCCCACCTCTCCTCCTCCTCCTCCTCCTCTTTTTTCTTTTCTTTCCTCCACAACTGCCTCCGCCTCCTCTTCTATCGCGTTTATCCTTTTCCTCCTCGTCCTCCGTGTCCTCCTCGTCCTCCTCATCTTCCACGGCTTGCCAGGAGCCACAATCAAGTCTTCGATGCTCATATGTAATTCTCACGGCAAGAAATGACTCTCTTCTATTTCCACCGCGGAGACCACACGATGAGGAGGGGGAGGAGGATCAGGAGTAGGAGGGGGAAGATGATGATGATGAGGAGGGAGAGTGAGAGGAGAGAGAGAGAGATGATGATAGAGAGGAAGAAAAATAAGAAGAAAAATGTGAGAAGGAAGAGGGAGGAGTAAGAAGAAATAAGATTAGGAGGGCAAGGATTGCACGCGCGACACAAAATCAGAATTACGGTCAACCGCTTCCCTCGAAAACGAAGTCGCGTTGTTGTGAATAGCGAGACGAGCGGCGCTGGAGGTGGCGAGCCTGCGCACCGCTAACAAGATTCCGACCAGTGAAAAATTGTTCGGGAATGAAAATGGAAATGCGGGACCGTGAAAGTTAATGAAAACCTAACGTCGAGGGAAGGGGAGAAGAGAGAGAGAGAGAGAGAGAGAGAGAGAGAGAGAGAGAGAGAGAGAGAGAGAGAGAGAGAGAGAGAGAGAGAGAGAGAGAGAGAGAGAAGGGTTCTTTATCTCCAAACTGTCACCATCTTCATCCTTCGTCGGTCTCTTTGTTATATTAGTTTTTCTTCTCTTGACTCTGGAGAAAAAATATATCGCTGGGAGGTCACGTGCCCGACCCTTGCTTTGTTGTTGTTGTTGTTGTTGGTGGTGGTGGTGGTGGTCATGGTGATGGTGGTGATGGTGGCAGGTGAGTAATAGCACGTGTTAATGGTGATGATGGCGAAGGACTGTGGTGTTGGCGGCGGCAGGAGATATATAGGTAGAAGTGATGGTGGTGGTGGTGGTGGCGATAAGTGGTGGACAGGTGGCTGGTGGCGGCGGGAGCGAGAGACAGACAGATAGTGGTGGTTGTTGTGGCGGTGGTTGCGGTGGCGGTGGTTGCGGATGGTGGCTCGTGAAAAAAAACATCACAGGTTCATTTGGTGGCGCTAAAATGACCACGCGGACGTTTATTCATTTATCTTGTACATTTATTTTATGCATACATGGTGATGGTGACGGCGGTGCGAGTGGTGCTGGTAGTGGTGGTGGTGTTGGTGGTGGTGGTGGTGATGGTAGTGGTAATGACAGTGGCAGTAACAAGGACAACACAAATAGTGGTGCTGGTAATGCTGGTGGAGTGGCGGTGGTGGAGGCAATGGTGGTGATAGTGGTGATTGTATCAGTAGCAGAGGTGCAATTAGTGACGGTGATGGGGGAGGAGACACGAGTGATAGAGGGAGGCCAATTTGTGTACGCGTGAGTGATGGGGAGAGGCAGCTGATGGAGCAGTTTACTCGGTGATGAATGAGGCGAACACCACCACCACCACCACCACCACCATTACCTCCATCAACGCCACCGTCACCGCCTCAGGGACGAACTGAAGCGTACAGGGGGTGCCGCTGACAAATACACAGAGAGTGGCGTGTATGAATGCGAGGACATATACTACAGGGCGTGCAACATTGAGTCTTGTGGTGGCGGTGGTGGTGGTGATGGTGTTTTATGTGACGTCTTGAGTGTCTTTCTTCCTCCTCCTTCTCCTCCTGTTGGTCCTCCCCCTCCACCACCTCACACCGTCACGGAAGGGAAGAAATGTGACAAGTTTTCCAGGATAAAGTAACGAAAATCGAAGTCACTGAAGAAAAACCTTAAAGAAGTAATGAATATCCTATACCGTGGATGGCGAGGCGAACTGAAAAGAAACTGAACTCAGGAGAAAAAATGGTGAAAAAAAAAAGGTAAGAAAGTGGTGAAAAAATGGTGATACTGCTACTGCTACTACTACTACTACTACTACTACTGCTACTACTGCTGTTGTTGTTGTTATTGTTGCTGTTGTTGTTATTGCTGGTGGTGGTGGTACTACAACTACTACCACTACTACTGCTACTACTACTACTACTACTACTACTACTACTACTACTACTACTAATAATAATAATAATACTACACTACTACTACCTCCACCATCAAAGCCTCAAAACAACACTAATAATAAAAATGATAATGATGATAGTGACTATAGTAATAATAATAACAATAATAATAATAATAATAATAATAATAATAATAATAATAATAATAATAATGGTAATAATAACAGTACGTATATGAGTTCCGCAGCCGGGGAATACTCACGCTCTCTTCCTGCACTGAGGAATAACAGGAAGGCAGCTCGTAAGTAGACATGCAAGCGTAACTTCTGAATACCCCAAGAGACGTAAAAGATCATTAGTTACTGAAGCAGGAAGAAAAAAGAAAAAGAAAGGCCTTGCGGAATCCAGGCAGGTGGTGGGTGCTCTTATTCATGGACCCTGCAGCGGCTCAAGGTGACACAAGCGGCTGCAATGCCCCCCACAAGTCGCTTAACTGTTTTCCAACTTTTAGATTCGCCGCTCATGTCTCCTCGGAATGCTCGACTTGATTCAGTGTTTTTATGTATAAACAATTTGCATGCGAAACAAGGGAATTCTAAAGTGAACTATGCAAATGAGACAAAATCATATTAATGAACTGCCTGTGATACACTTTACCTCAGAGCAGGAAAGGGAATTCATAGCTTGGTTTTGATTCCTCGCAGCGCTCATCATTTATATGCACGGCTTTGAGAAGGAGGCGTTGAGGGACCCGCGGCACCTCTTGCCTCACAACACAGGGCAAAGGGAGCACTGTTATAAATAACTCTTATCGTCAATAGAAACTTATTTCAGATCTATTTATTCATGTAACATTTAATTTAGTACCTAGCAAGGCGACCTGTTCTTCTAATATTCGGGAAGTGTGCAGTGACTGAATCGCGGATAAGTAATTTTGAAGGTTGTCGGGCAGCGCTCCGATGCAATGTGTACACAGGTTATTATTGGACGCGAAAAAAAAGCTTGTGTTATTGTGAAAATGTGTGCTCTCAAACAGGGTACCGAACAACATTTCAACTGTAACAGTTTTTAACGTTTATTCCTTTTGTTGCCTGTTGTCGTCAATCTATTTTATATGTCTCTTTGTCGACTCCCTTGGCGGGGCCCTGTCATGCAGAGGAGAAACATTGTGGTTGTCCGTGTGAGAGACTTGCACACCTGAGTGCTGGGTGAGAGTGGCCAAGCTGGGCTGGAACAGGCACTGGAGTGTGGGGCTTCTACTGAAGGTGTGTAATGTGCATCATTATCTGTTGGCCACATAAGTAACGTCTGCCGCCTAAGGAGCGTCACTCACACATATAATTACCAAAGCTTACCTTTCATTGACCTGAATATGTGACGTTTTGCAGCACAGGGTGGCATCTAAGTGGCTGAAATATTTTTTGGTAGAAATATAGCCGAGAGGAATAAATCGCGTCTGTCCTTTGATTTCCTATAAAGGAGACCGAAGTTTTTTGAAAAAGTGGCAATTCGCTGCTCGTTTGAATGTCATCCTTCCATGAAATGTGTACCGAGCTCAGCGGGATGGTCTCCTGGAATATTCTATTTGTACCTGCAGCCACATGCTGGTTTCAAGTTTGCCTGTCTCTCTTTGGTGGGAATTTAATCCCAACATACTTCTCAACCTAGCATCACGGCTCGCTACTCTGAGAAGGTGAGTGACAGGCGGTGAGGCGACAAGATCTGCTATGACTCATTAATGCTTGGCGAGGACGTTTGTCATCGATGCAAACAGGTGTGATAGTGACTAAATGGATCATCTGTTACTCCCTAACTACGCCAGTCCTTTGTTAGGTGCCTCTATGTAACAATAGGTGCGAGTATTGCTTCCTATCCGATCTTGACGCCGTGCAGGTCATTCAGGGCAGAGAATGGGGGTAACAGGTCGTGAAATATGTCTGCTTTAAATTCACTACCAAAGCGACATAGGAAAACTTGGCCTTTACTCAGCTTGGTTTTCAGATGAATAATATATTTCAGGAATCATGACTTCGTATAACTCAGTGGGAATTTCGTGGGTGGACTGCATTAATGTGAGTGAAATGGCAACTTTTTTTTTTTTCTATTCTGAAAACTACTGTTTGTTTTCAGGAAAATAAAAGTGATGTACAATGTTGTATTTGTATCAAAAAATATTTTCTCATGATGCACATGCACAAACATTACTCTTATTTTCCTTAAAACAAACAGTAATTTCCAGAATAAAAAAAAAGCTGCCAGGTCACTGACTTTAATGCAGTCTGCTTTAATGGCACGTCCTTCTGCCTTGCCTTGGGGTGCTGATAATTCACGGTAATTGAGCATGTATTCTCTGTGCCAAGAGCAGGAGAAAGTGGGTGCCGCGGTGACATCTGGTGGCACGGGCAGGCACATGTAGAAAGGTTCTCGCAAGTATCCAGGTGTGACACAAAAAGAATATTAACTGCGTTACGTGTGGACTCTTGTTATTGATAAAAAAACAAATTAAAAAAGATGTTTTTTTTTTTCTTTTAGAAAGAAACAACACTCCAGTAAGATTCCTTTAAGGGCATACCTTTGAACACATTATGGTATATAGAGTTTGCCAAGAGACTAGTGCTTATACGTAATTGGATTTGCCCTTGTGCTACCAGAGGAAAGTTATGGGGACGAAAGTTTAACGATTACCTATTTATTTTGTTACCGTCCAGTGGGGTATACGAGGAGGTATAATGACAAGGGAAGGATGTGTAAATTATCGTAAATTACCTCGAGAATCATGTAAGGATTTTGATTACATATGAGTCTGAAGCATTGCGTGTTGTGTGCTGCCGCTTGGCTCCGTGATACAAAGCAACGCTACACGACACTTGCTGAGATACTGGGCGATAAAAATATAATGAAAATATTGCAGCAATTGTTAGCGTTGGAGTACGGTGCTATACAAGTGGATGGCAGGAAAAAAGACAAAGAAAAGTTGATAGGATACTGAAGTTCATGAATTGACATTTGACAGAGTTCACAAAAGAAACGAACCTTTCTTCCGGGAGTGTTCAGTATGAATTCAGGAAAACAATGAAAGGTTATGGATCATCATGGAAAAAAAACAAAATAGATTTACCGATGGTTTTTTTTTTCCCCTTCAGAAGAAAAAGCATTAAGTGAATCAAATAACGGAAGAATTTATTTATTTATTTATTTGTAAAGGAGAAATGGTGGGATCCTTTCAGAAACTTTCTTTTTTTGTCATAAGGGGACGTGACATGGGCAGCGGGAGCTTTTCAAGTTTACACGCTGCGTCGCATTGAGTGAAGGAAATGAACTGCCGGAAAGAATTGCAACACGAGAGTTGAAGGAACCTTTGCGAGCCAACTCTTGAAAGAACTGAAGTAAACTAACGATGGCAAGGCGTGCACCCTCACCGGTTTTTTTTTTTCAGTTTGTCTTTTCTCTTTGCAATACAGTTTTTATTTACCTTTTTGATTGTTTGACGAATTACTTGATCACGTGGCATTCAGTTAGCTACCTTCTTTTCTCAGTTATTTCTTTGGTCAGTCCTCAGTTACTGTGACTTTCAGATTTTTTCTTCGTTTGAGTTTGTTTGTGCCTTTCCGATACAGTTATCATTTAGTTATTATTTGTAGTTTGGCGAGTCTCTTGATCACATGGTTATTCAACTCGCAGTTTGTTTATTCAAGTAGTTATGTTGTCAATCAAAGCATAAAGGTGAGCCATATTAATTCGCAGCGTTTTCGTGGGGCAGGTTGCGTCACCCTTCCCGGGCCTTGGCATATGGAGTAGGGTGACTCGTTCCTTTCTCTGCTGCCTTTCAGTTACTTGTGAGTTATTGTTGCCACTTGATTGATTAGTGGTTCGATCAAATATTTGCTGATATTTCACGGGGATTGATGGCTTCTTGCAATTTCCCTTATTTTTTTATGTTCTTATGTTCTTATATTACCTTTCACATTTTTTTTTTTGCCTTTCATTATTCTTCACGGAACCTTTAATGCATACTTTACATTCAATTGATGGGAAACTAATACCCCTATACTTTATGATCCGTATTCCAGAAAAAAAATAAACTTTCCCGTAGAATTCCGCATGCCAGGTACGAAATATACCCTCCCCCCCATCCTATCCGTACTGTATTAATAAAGCTTCCATCCACGAATTATTGCTGTCATGAAATTATCAACCTTTAATTCTGGGCAAACTCCGCCTGAACATTATGCCTTGCAACGTAAAATTGTTACATTCTCGTTTTAATCATCACTCAACCATTTTCTGGAACGCCTGAAGGAGAAATCTTTAATTCTTTTACTAATTCTCGCCCTCCTTGCCTTGCCGCTCCCTCGCCTTCCCCAGTGCGGGTCTTCAACACCTGATATTCACTATTTTCAATCGGTGTCGGCAGCGCAATATTCAAACGAGCTGTAATGGAGCGTCGCTATAAGATGGTCCCTCCTTCACCTAATGTGGCTCAGGAGTGCAAAGTCTGGGAGGGGAGAGTGTGGGAGGGAGAGGATGAGGGAGTGTGGAGGCCGATGGGTGTGGGAGAGATGGAATACGAGGAGATGATGGGCGTGAGGGGGCTTAGGGGGAGATGGGTTGTTGGGTAAAGCAGGAATACGTATGCATTGTGAGATGGAAATAGGGTTAGATGGTGTGTGTGTATGTGTGTGTGTGTGTATGTGTGTGTATGTGCTGTAATAATAGAGTAGAAACAGGAGTGGGGGGAGAATATTGGATGATGGGATGATGAGGCGCGGGAGTGAGTGAGTGAGTGAGTCCCCCCGCTGCGTGCTGCACATTCTTTACTAATCATGGGAAATAAAAATCAAGCAGAAAAACTAAACAAAGGTATGGCTTCCGAGTTGATTTGAAGTAAAAAAAACGAATAGTATTAACTAACGTGTGCGCTCATAAACGTGTGTGCCAGAGAGAGAGAGAGAGAGAGAGAGAGAGCGGAAAAGATTAATTTGAATAGTATTTCTGCCGTGAATATTTCTAAAAGCGGAGCAGCTGTCAGGGGAACTCATTTAGCTGATGCGTGGCGGTGTGTTTGCTCAAATTTTATTATGATTTTATTCTGGCGTTTACGAGTGGCTTGAGGCGCATGAGAAGGAGTGTGGCGCCTCGGGTCAGGCCACAAGAAAGGTGGTGGCGTGTGGGGAAGATGAAAATGTGTGGGGCGTGTGGGTGACGCAGACAAGAGGAGAGCTGAGTGGGGCGTAGACCGTGAACAGAGTAGGGAAGTGTAGGGGGTGGGAGGAGGCGCTGGCACTGAGAAAGTATGGGAAGGTATGGGTAATGGGATGGAAGGCTGGTGTATTCGAGAGGAGCTGGGGAAAGAGGAGGAGCAGGGAAGATAAAGTGGTAGGTATTGTGTAGTGTAGGAAAAAGAAAGGAGTGAAAGGTGAGTCGGGAGGCAGGACTACAGATTGGAAGTGTTGTGTGTGTGTGTGTGTGTGTGTGTGTGTGTGTGTGTGTGTATGTGTGTGTGTGTTGTGGAGTAGAGTGGAAGTGAAGTAAGCAAGGGGAGAAAGAGGAAAAAGAATGAAGAGATACCTGTTATAAAGTTGGGAGAGAGAGAGAGAGAGAGAGAGAGAGAGAGAGAGAGAGAGAGAGAGAGAGAGAGAGAGAGAGAGAGAGAGAGAGAGAGAGAGAGAGAGAACATTGCTGACACAAGATGAGTGTTACGTACCTCAGAATACATCAACAATCGCGGGAGAAAAGAGGCGGGCGCTGAAGATGCTCAGTAAGTCAGTGGCCTGCCTGGTGCGCCGCGGCGAGGCATCGAGGCGGAGCTCTCTTTTTGGGGGAAGAATCAATTAATTGGTGGCCGAGCAAGTGAGTCTGAGTGATGATAAATCCATAGCGGCCGAGAGTACCGCCTCCCGCCCCTCTGCCCCGCTTGCTGCTCGCTCGCCCTTCTGTTCCTTCAGTCGTGCCGCGCAATCTCTGCTTTGACTTTTCTTTTCTTATTTTCTTCTTCCTTTTTTTTTTTTTTTTTTTTCGTCGAACGAGTGTTTTACGACTCTATCTATATTGCCTTTCGTTGTCCCAGGCCGCGTGCCTCCAACGCTGCTCGAGAAGACGCTGTGCTGGCTTAAGTTTGGTAGCGGCAGTACTGTGGTGGTGTAGTGGTTGTGGCAGGCTGTGGTGGCTGTGGCTGCCCCCAAGGCTTGTCGTTGGCGAGGGACCGCCCTGTGTGACCTTGAGCATTAAAGAGGCGAATGTGAGGCGTGAGCCGGTGCGAGGGATAGACCTGGACCTAGGCACACTGTCCCTCTGCAAAGAGAGTGGAGTAGGTCAATAAGAGAGGCGGACAGTCGCTTGAGTTAAGGGTTTGCTAGCCTTCCCGTCTCTCCTTGCTCCACCTGCTCTTCCTTAAGATCCTCATCTCTTGTGTGCTCTCCTTTCCCATCCCCTCCAGTCCGTCTCTCATCTTACCTCCTTCTCCTGGGTGTAATGAGCCGCTACGGACCCGCCACCTCTCCTCGTGTGTGACGGAGCAACTCGAGGTCCCGAGGTGGCAAGACTTGAGGCTGTAGCTCAAGCTGACGGAGACACTCGCTGATTGGCTGGAGTCGCGACAGTGTGTGTGTGTGTGTGTGTGTGTGTGTGTGTGTGTGTGTGTGTGTGTGTGTGTGTGTGTGTGTGTGTGTGTGTGTGTGTTATAAAATGCAACACACCTAATACCTCCCTTGTTCCTTTTCATTATAAATTCATACGGAATTCTGCAGTGATTTTACGAAACTGTAACGCGACTGAATCAATCAATCGCTTTACGTTGATAAAAAGTCACAGCAGCATTCAGGATAGACTCACAATAAAGAAAAGTGCAGAGTAAGTAGGTGTATTGCGTTTCGTGTATTGTGAATTGCTTTGATATGCTTTGGTATGCACTGCTGGACTGGTAGGAAAGGTGAGGGTTTACGTGAAGATACTTATGTCCTACACCTTTAAAAGTGATAAGGGAAAGTGTTCAGTATTATTGCAGAGGCAGCTGAACACAGAAAATAACCGTAAAATTATTGAAGTAACGTCATGAATAATAAAGAAAGAACATTTATTCAATTTCAAGTTTTTTTTCTTTTCGTTTTGCCGGTGACCTGAGCTCGGTGTGACCTGACCCTGTCCTCTTCACCTACCCCCCTCACCCCACACACTACAAGACTGGCGTACACCTAACACTGGCCTGGCCTTGTACCCATAATCCAACCCACGCACACCCGACCTTTCACCCCTCACACCACAAGCCCTCCACCCTCCAACTCCACCACACTTACCTAACTTCTCACCCTCCTTTCCCTCACCTCTCACACATTACAAGCCTTTCCTACCCCTCACCTCACACCCAACAAAACTTCCCAGCCCCAACATAACACTCCACATATCACAAAGCCCTCCCTCACACCCCACATGTCCTGGCCGCCCTCCCCACCCCATCTCTCTACCCACGCGCTATAAGCCCTCTCCGCCACGTGCCCCGCCTCCCCCTCACTCCGCTGCCCTGTCTCTCGCCCCAACACCCGACTCGCCTCGCATGCACATAACACTTCAAAAAAATTCTATTGATATATATTTACTTTGTTGTTATTACAATATTACTGTTGGACTAATTTGTAACGGATAAAAATTGCATTGTCATGGGATAAATATCACAGCAATGAGAGCGTGTACATGTTTTCATTTGTTTATTTATTTTATTTTTTTTTACGTTGAAATCGAATATTCATTTACTTGTAGATAATTAACTTTTTTTTTTGTTGCTGTTGTCTGGATATCAAAGTATTTGAAACTGGTGTCAATACTTTTTTATTTCGTTATTTTTTCAGGCAGTGGGATTGTTACTTAATACTGCAAATTTTACTGATAGAATTATTATTCGACGACATTAGTGTGTGTGTGTGTGTGTGTGTGTGTGTGTGTAAGTATCTATTACATTTTGAAATTGAAAATTTTAGAAAAAAAAATCTAGTGTTCAATGCCTTTGTGAAACTTATTCCGGGCAGCACAATATATCACTGCTTTAATGAAAAAATATATACGTATATATCGTATTTCCCTCCGGACATGATGGAGTGCTGAGCATGCGTGGGTGCGATGCCGCGGCATACATTGCTTGGGAATGATTCCTGGCCAGACGGGAACCCTCGGCCTGGTGAGCGTCCGTGCGTCACCCTCTCAGCACGCCTCGCTACCTTGGCGCGTCCTTCAGCTGCTGATTGGAAACGATAACAGTGACGTGGTGGCGGTTACCTGCGTGCGTGTGTGTGTGTGTGTGTGTGTGTGTGTGTGTGTGTGAAATCAGTGGTTAGGAAAGCAAAGGTGAGCAGGGCGCCAACCATGGATCCTATCTGCTCTTACTTTTCTCCCTCCCCTCACCCTCACCTCTCCCCTTAAGCTGCTGCACCATGGGAAAGAAAAATAAAGACATGCAGGATTCTCTTTCCTGTCTTCCCGTGGGAGTAATATATTTCAAAAAGTGTAACCTGCACAGTCATTGGTGCCGCGGGGCGTCTGTCTTCCATCCTGAAGATTGGGAGGCTCGTACTTCACAGTTTGGCAAATGACACATGTGCATGAAAAATCGCATTCCCAAAAATACTCCTATTAAAAAAAGAAAACAGCCACACATAACTAACTAGAATTGTTTTTACTTCACTGGCAGGAAATCGATAGCAATTTTAAGTTTGTATCTCTCTCGTGACTTGAGGACAGACTACCTTGACTGTGCCTTACTGAATTCAGTATAAAATGATAGATCACCCATCGTTTTTTTGTTATATGCGCAGACAACAGCAGTGGAATGTCACAGCAGCTTATGACTGTAGATGTGATTTGCAGTACAAAAAAAAAAAAGTTAATGCGAAAATACTCCTTTTCCCTTTGTAATCTGCCACACTTGTATTTTGACATGATTATGTTCTTTAGTCTTACATTTAAAAGCGTCTATGTTTCCAGTCAGGCAGCTAAAATTGTTGATGGGGGACAAAAGTTACTGAAT
>NC_087170.1:20578994-20583994 GCF_035594125.1 Scylla paramamosain | reverse complement strand
TGTGAAAGACAGGACAGAGTAATTTAAAGGAAAATTAAAGGCAGGGGGAAACATTGTGCGGTAGTGGAAGAGTAAACACAAACACATGTGCTGCAATACGAACAAAGCTTCCGCGACACTGAAAGGCCGTGTCATCTACGCCGCCAATTGAACTTATGGTTAGGTTATCTTGGTTAGTGGTTGACATCCTTCCCTCCTGAATGGTGACTCCACACAAGAGTGTTGTGGGGCCTTACATACCATGCGCTGCTCATCAGTCAGGGGCCTCCATTCACCCTGCACTTACTGTAGGTATAAAGCATCAAAATGAGGGCTATTCATCATTTTGCCTTGCCTTTCTCTCATCGTCATCGCACTGGTTTAGCCCTTGATCTTTTTTTTCTGCCGGAGTTCTTTATGACTACTGATAATGTACTGAACCCACCAATTATACGCCTCATTTGCTCACACTCAACAATTGCTCACACTCGCCCTGATGCTTTGTGAAAGATACAAGTGTCAAACACTCTTCATTTTTCTCTTTTTTCCTTTGTGGTATGCTCAGGAACACTCTGCCTTACTTGTTTTTTCTTCCCCACAATTCCTACACCTGCTCAAATCTCTTGGAGTGGAAACATCAAGACATCTTGGGTAAGAATGACTCGGCTTCATTTAAACTCGTGCTCTTTGTTTGTCAGGGGGCGCCTGTAGGAGGGTCTTAATTTCCTATCTTTTGTATGTTTTGCACCACTGTTCTTTGGCTGAAGAAGAGAACACGACAGAGATATTTATAATCATGATTCAGATCGATGGGATAAATACACACACCTGTGTTATTAGTAGTGAGGACATATTTCATGCAAGAATGGGCAAATAGCACGTAAACACAAAACAAATTTGAATATTTACATCCTTTTACTGGATAATAAAAACAAAAGCCTGCAGAAAGCATTAAAATTTTTCAAAGTAAATACCCTGGAACAAAGCTTAATTTCTGTAAGTAAATACAATTTCATTAAGTAAGCGCAAGAGCACAACGGCTTCTCAACGCAAAGCTCATGTGCTAGGAGAGGCTGGTGGTGGTTGGAGGGGCACGGGGGGGAGGCTGTCACGTTATTTGAGGCCGACAGGTGAGAACGATGAGGCCAGACCAGGTTATTAAGGCGTTAGGGCTTACGACAGGTTGTGTGTGTGTGTGTGTGTGTGTGTGTGTGTATGTGTGTGTGTGTGTGTGTGTGTGTGTGTGTGTGAGTGTGTGTGTGCGTGTCTATCACAAGTATGAGAGTGGAACAGCAAGGTTGTGTGTCCTTTGTTGCAGTATGTGTGTGCGTGTGTGTGTGTGTGTGTGTGTGTGTGTGTGTGTGTGTGTGTGTGTGTGTGTGTGTGTGTGTATGTGTGTGTGTGTTTCCCAGGTATGAGAAGGGAACTATGTCTCTCCTGTGTTGCAGCGTCAATAACTTGTGTGTTGATCTGTGAGTCTTATTCGAGCTACAGTCGTGTATGTGTGTGTGTGTGTGTGTGTGTGTGTGTGTGTGTGTGTGTGTGTTTCATTTTAAAAGTCATGAATTAATGTATGTGTGTCGTAACTTGTGCGTGTTTTTTTTTTTTTTTTGGTGTTGCTTACTTGCATGTTTCTATTTCAGTCATGTTTATAGATTACATGTGTGTGTGTGTGTGTGTGTGTGTGTGTGTGTGTGTGTGTGTGTGTGTGTGTGTGTGTGTGTGTTTGTGTGTGTTATGCTTCAAATAGGTGGGTGTTTGCGTTCATAAATTCATATTGTGTTACATCCTTGTACGCATGTGTAGCGTGTGTGTGTGTGTGTGTGTGTGTGTGTGTGTGTGTGTGTGTGTGTGTGCGTGTGCGCGTTATTCCGTTGTGCAGTCATGTATGTTGTTTGCCTTCCAGTCACGTGTTGCATTAGTGAGGTGTGTGTATCTGTGTTTTGTGTGCAGGTCCGCTGACGGAGGTGATGGCGGTGGTGGGCGGGGAGGCGGTGCTGCCCTGCGACATCAAGGAGCCAGGAGACACGCCCATCCTCGTTCTTTTCTACAATGGCGAGACGGGCAAGCCAGTGTACAGGTAAGCAATTCAGTTACTCCCTTTGGTTTTATTTTCTTTATTTTCCAGCCTAGTGATTCCTTTGTTGTGGCGCTTTATATCAATCTATCACTTTTCATTGCTATATACCTTCTCCTCCTCTTCCTCTTTCTCCTCATCCTTCTCATCATCATCATCATCACCACCCCCTCTCCTCCCATCCCTCACAATCGTTTCGTTTCCTCCCCCTCATCTGACTCACTCCTTATCGCTTCCGTTCCTTTCCTATTTCAACTCCTCCATCATCTTCCCTCCCTCCTATTGCTCAGTCCATCATTACATCATCATCTATTCCCTTTCACTACCCGCATCATCATCATCATTATCATTGGCTATCCTACCCTAGCTCAGTCCTCGCATTCCCTTCCTTCAACCCCTTGCAAATCCCTCGCCTTTATCTTTCTTAACCTCCGCCTTCCAGCATTAAATTCCACCCCTTCACCGGGACTCCCTTCATCTCTCCTTCCTTCAGTCCTAACGAGCAGTTCACCCCCAATACCTTCTTCTCTTTCACCTAGCAATTCACCTGCAACTCATATATCAAACTCCTTCCACTATTATTTCATATGTCTCCTTCCCTTCTCCTCCTTTAAAATAAATCTTTTCCTCTCTCTCTCTCTCTCTCTCTCTCTCTCTCTCTCTCTCTCTCTCTCTCTCTCTCTCTCTCTCTCTCTCTCTCTCTCTCTCTCTCTCTCTCTCTCTCTTGCTCTCTCCTCTCCTCACTCTCCTCAAACGTCGTCTCTCCTTTCTCCTCCTCCTCCTCCTCCTCCTCCTCCTCCTTCTTGCCCTCGCTCGTGTCCTCTTCCTTCTCATTTTTCTCTCTGTTACTTCTCATCCTTATCATCGTCCTCCTCCTCCTCCTCCTCCTCCTCCTCCTCCTCCTCCTCCTCCTCCTCCTCCTTGCCTTATCGTTTCCGTTTCCTCGTCTTCGTCCTCCTCATTGTCTTCTTTGTCCTCGTCCTTCTGGTCCTCTTCGCCTTCCTTTTCCTCCTCCTCCTTCTCCTCCTCCTCCTCTCCTCCTCCTCCTGCTTTCTTTCTCTCCTTTCTTCTTCATCTAGCGAGTTCTGAGCTTCGTTTATGAATATTCTAGAGTTCGTGAATATTTAATAGATGTGTTGCAATTTACAGCGATATATCAGTGAGTATTATTTAAATGCATTTTGTAAGGTTTACCGCTGCTTATCCACCACTGTGTCTGAGAGCGAGAAAAGAGTGTAGAAAGCAACCTCAGTCCGCCAGACCGAGGCCGGGAGGAACCTTTCTGGAGGCGGTGACAGCGAGGGTGAAGTTCCAAGAGCTCACTAGGGATAAATGATGCCACAAATCACATTCACAAACTGCGCCGTTTTCTGTCGACGCTGGGCCGGCTGACGGTGCGTGTCGATGCCCGGCCTAACTTGCACCTAAAACTCGGGCAACTCGTCATCTGGGAGGCATGGGACGGGACAGGGCGGGACGGGGCGGGGAGACACACGGAGGGCAAAGTGACACGGGGCAAGGTGGGCGCGGGGCTGGACGGGGACAAGCGCTGAACTGTAACTTGCCAGACAAAAGCCAATACGTCCCTGGAATGTGAAGGAAAGTTGGAATACGAGATGTGACGCCTTCCCTTCACTCAGCACTTAACGTGTGCGTGTGTGTGTGTGTGTGTGTGTGTGTGTGTGTGTGTTTCCTTTACTCGAGGACTTGCTAAATGCAAAACAAACTTTGCGAGGAATGATGCAGGAGTCGCTTGAAGTTCTAACTTGTGTATGGCAGTCCGATATCCCTCGCCCCTGTTTCGAACACAGATCGGCTGCACTACAACTGCCATAGGGATATGTACACCGTAGCACCTTCCAGTGTTAATAGCCTTGTAGTCCCACGTGTGCGTATTGTTGGTACGTGTTCCAAGGCACGTGCAGAAGGAGCTGGGCCAGGAGAGCATCACGCTATTGTCTGTTGACTGCGCCCTTCTGTCTGCTGTGATTCGTGATTGCTGCCTGTGTGTTGCCGGGAGACCTCGAGGAAACATTTAATTCAATGCCTCACTAGAAACTGGAGGACCTTGTGGGACTTCTGGGATTCTTTTGTGAGACATAACATGAGGAACACTTGGGTAGAACGTGAGTGGTGTACTGCTGGCGGTGATCACCACTGGCACCCTGTGAGCCTTGCTTTTATTGCCCCCTTGCATTGTGTGGACACGATTGCAGCGATGGATTGCTATTGATCTTTTTACTTTGAAGTAGCTCAACAGAGGCTGTCTGTGATGTTCGCCTGCAGGAAAGGTTTTCCGCCTGCCGTTCATTCTGCCGTGTAAGCGAAACCCTTAGATCCTTTTAGGGCTAATGTTCATTCATCATTGTCTTCATAATCTCAGACGCGGCAAACATCGCTTTAATATTCCACAATGAATGAATCTCTGGATCTGGAAGTATTACGGCGTACGGGTTGGACTCTATACAAGTATACATCACATAATTACTGAAAGACAATACGCTATTATAGATAAAAGAATGGATGGAAGCGAAACAAAGAGGCGCGTCTGGGCGATGTCTGTCATTTCAAAGTGTTGTCTTTAAGGTTTAGCGAGTATTTCGCCATGCCCTGAAACTCAGAGTTTTCCATACATCCGTGCTGGCCACCCTCGCTGTGGCTCCTGCCAGAGGGAGACTGAGACGTAAGTGCTCACTGCCTCTCTCTGCACGTACTCAATAAAAGGTTAAAGTAGTGACTAGGATTAAGGAAGGTCACCAGCTCAAAAGACAAGGCCAGATCTAAAATGGATGTTGGAACACACTTCCTTTCAAGCACGCTGGGGTTAACATACGTTGTCAGTGAAGTGGAAGGACAGTCCGTCTGGCTTGATTAGTGTTTGTGTGTGTGTGTGTGTGTGTGTGTGTGTGTGTGTGAGGGGCGCTGAGAAGCCGCCACCAGAAAG
>NC_087170.1:20506494-20573994 GCF_035594125.1 Scylla paramamosain | reverse complement strand
AAGCCGCATCAAAACCTTCCTTTCAGTCAAACCGTTCAGATTCTCTTCAGCCTCTGGACGCGAGTTCTGGTAACAGTGAACTATTTAGTCCATTACAGATTCTGACTGGAATGTTCTTTATTCATTATTCTAAGTATTCTTCTCTGAGTTCTATCAGTCAATGCCCGGTGAGCTGAGCTGTTTTTATAATTTCTGAATATTGTAAATGTGAATATGTTGTTCAAGGCTCCAGGTCGCGTAGTTCCTCTCTCTTCCTCTCCCGTCCCCCATCTCATCTCTTCAGAGTTACTGTATGCATGGATTCACAAGGCGGCGACTCATGCTCCCTCATAGGGCTCCCTCAGGATCCACGGATTATCTGGGGAGGCAGACTCATAACGGAGGAGACACAGCTGGAGTGGTGCCGGTGTTGTCGTGCTGGGGCGGCGACAGCGGGGCGGCGAGGTGATGGCTGGCAGGGGATAGCTGGGAATCATCCATCACATTCCTTAATTGCTAATATGGATCACCTGAATTCCGTCATTAACACAAAATACCTCAATCAGGTTGGAATGTATAATGCATCAGAAGTTGTCACCAACAGTTAGCACATGATTGGGTACAATTAACGCACGAGTGCGGAAAACATTAGCGAGTCATAAGCAGAATGAGTATCATTACACCGACACGAAAGAAGGAAATAAGTGTAGATTAGAGTAAAGACATGGTCGTAAATTGTGCCCTTTAATTGTCGTGTTTCGAGGAAGTGACTGAGTTAGGGAAGATCGTGTCTTGCAATATACAGAGCTTTTTTTTTTTTTTTTCTCATTCTTGTGTTGCCCTTTTCTGTGATCTTTTGGAAGGAGCGTCAACTACTTTTTGTAGCGTCACCGTCAGGAGAGAACTCGTTTTCGACTCGAAAATAATGCAAGAGAACCGCTGACCGCGAGCACCACCGGTTGTATCACTGAGTCTCTCTCTCTCTCTCTCTCTCTCTCTCTCTCTCTCTCTCTCTCTCTCTCTCTCTCTCTCTCTCTCTCTCTCTCTCTGAGTTGTAGTAGTTCATGAGTTTTTTACAGATGTCAGAAGTTCGTGTGCAGTCAAGCATGTGTTTCAAATTCGTGGTAAAAACAGTATTGAGTGCAGTTTTCTGTGTCACTTGAAAGGCCAAATACGAATATCTCTCTTGAGGATCTGAAACCAGGGAAGTGGTTCAATGTAAAGTGATTTGAAGCGGCGGCGGAAGTGGAGACAGTGGTGTGCGGCATGCTCGCCATTCCTACTGCATGTGTGACGTGAGTGTTGTGACGGGGCGAGTGGGGAGACAGGCCGATGCTGCCTCTGCCTTAAGGGCCGATCAGAGCCAAGGAAAGGCCGCACGAGCCCTTGGCTGAGGCGCTGAGGAGGTGGATGAGATGCCATGCAGATCAATGTCCCATGAGATGTGGCCGCTGAGGATTTGGGGGCGGGAGGGTCCACCTGACTGCTGCGTGCATGTGTGTGTGTGTGTGTGTGTGTGTGTGTGTGTGTGTTTGTGTGTGTGACGAGGGGTAACTGGGAAGGCTCCGGGTGTAATATGGTCTTGCTTACTCTCCCCCCTTTGCCAAGAACTACCTGCCCCGGAGACACGCGATATTCTGCATAAAGAAAGTTTCTCTTCACTCTCTCGTAGATAATGTATATTAAGAATTTATCTCTATCTTTATTTGTAGCTTCATCCATTAAGGGCGTGTGATCCACTGCTATTTGATACCATGTATTGGGAACACATTGTCAGCCAGATTCTCCAGGAATGGAGGAAGGCTTATAGAATTAAGGCACGATACAAAGCTAGAAATCTACTGTGAGAATGCTTGCTATGGAAGGACGAATCATGAGGTCCGGATTGGCGGTGGAGGGCAGTGGTCTCTCTTCAGCTGAGCCAAATTACGGCCATAGGGTTAGGCGGGCTTGAGGGTGACACAGGCTGGGGCTTGTGCGTGGGTGGCGGCACAAGATGTAGCCAGGAACACTTCGTAACGGTCTACGTTGTGAAGTCGCTCTATTCATATGAAAATGAACATGTCCGGAAAGTCTCTTGCGGATCTCACTGACATTTGCAAAGTGGATAACAAAATAGAGGGAATATATTCACCACTGAAGCGCCGACTGAAGGCGGGCTCACGTAGACTCAATCTGAGGAGGTGAAAGGATTCAGCTCATGGAAGGCGCTCCTGCCGGGCAAACACTACAACACTGGCTCAGCGGCAACTCTCAGGGCGCGATGACCCTCCGTCAGCCGCGCGGCGACCGCCACTTGAGTGGAGTGCCGCATCTGCCGCTCCAAGGCTTGACTATTCAGGGCCTGCACCGCTCACAGCTGACTCAGGGCTGCAAGAGGGTCATCATTCTCATGGCTTTAGGCTCATCAGTGGACCATTGAAGTACATCGCTCTCTAGGGGCATGGAACCCTTGGAGATCCAGCAACGTCTCTTCGAGGGATGCGATTTTATATGTATTTCAAGATGTATCATGATTTTCCGTATCAGAATTTAGTTTAAAAAAAAATTTTCTTCCCGGCAAAGTGGAACCTGTTAGTGTTGAGCAGGTTTTATTATTATTTCATTTATAGAAAAATTGTAAACTGCTTTCACAAAGAGTATTACCATGGCCGCCGCGAGCCTTACTTGTGGAGCCGCGGCCCCCAGAGGCTCACTGGCTGGATGATGGGCATGCTGCTCTTCCTCTTATTATTATTATTTTTATTATTATTGTTATTATTATTATTATTATTATTATTATTATTATTATTATTATTATTATTATTATTACTATTATCATCATCACTACTACTACTATTACTACTACTACTACTACTACTACTACTACTACTACTACTACTATACTACTACTACTACTAGAACCACTACTACGACCACCACCACCACCACCTTTACTGATGATAATAGTAATAGTAATAATAATAATAATAATAATAATAATAATAATCATAATAATAATAATAACAAGAGAGTATCCGACGTCGGTGGATACTCGCATATCTTGCAGGTTTTCGAGAGGCGCACTTCTAATTTCAATAAAAGCCGCACAGCTGTACTCGCGTATTCTATGAAATAACACGGCATGAAATATGGGGCATATTGGAACACGGCGACGGCGAGTGGACGCAATTTAGCTTCAGGCCTCACTGGGCGGGCTTATCCACGTGTAACTTTAATTGTCCACAGAAAACAGCGTTCGTTAGCTCCGAGTTAAGTGATTCATGCCGCACAATTTATTTATCGCAACGCATTTTTACTCTCATGGTGCACTTTATTCCGAAGATAGGGTGTGTTTTATGTTCCATCAGATGTATCATTAGGCTGCTGATACTGAAGGTGTGTGTGTGTGCGTGTGTGTGTGTGTAACTGAGACAAGGGAGAATTACTGACTTTAGGAAATAATTACTTGTCGTGAATATTTGCAGTGAATACCATTCATCCTAAATATTAATTTAAAAATGTACAGGAATGCTACGAGGTGAAACAAGGACTAACAGGTGGGAGAACCAAAGCATAGTTATGTATTACTGTGTCCATTCGTCGGCGAAGCATCGGCA
This sequence comes from Scylla paramamosain, assembly GCF_035594125.1. Lineage (NCBI taxonomy): Eukaryota > Metazoa > Arthropoda > Malacostraca > Decapoda > Portunidae > Scylla > Scylla paramamosain. The sequence continues at coordinate 20,570,416 of NC_087170.1, read as the reverse complement.
GTAACGAAGAATTGTTTCATTGATTCGTTCGTTTAGCGCGTACGGCCGAACCGAACCGACCCTTTATTCCCCGAGCCAGACGAAGCCGCGCCTGCAGCCTCGGTCCCTGGCGGCGGTGCGCGGCTCTCCATATTATGCACTCGTCCTAATGCTCGTCTGCGCACCACTCGCCTCAAGAATTCGTCTTAATTTTTTTGCACCTTTGAGCATTTACATAAATAAATATTTCACGAGAGAGAGAGAGAGAGAGAGAGTGAGAGAGAGAGAGAGAGAGAGAGAGAGAGAGAGAGAGAGAGAGAGAGAGAGAGAGAGAGAGAGAGAGAGGACTGAAAGCGTCATTAGTTTCGGTTTTGACACAGACTCGGAAAAGTTTTATTCAACTTTCCTCTTCTTGAATTCTAACTGCGAATTAACCCAAGCAATATTTTTTAAGCATCCCCTTTTAATCCCCTCAGAGCTGACGTGAAGCAATTGATGCACAATGGAAAGAGGGCGAGGAGAGTAAAATGCACCACGTTCTAAGAAAATGGAAAGATGAAACTGCGGCTGACAGGTGAAAGGAATAGGATAAAATTCAGCCACATGAGAGGAATAGGATGGAGATCGGTAACTGAGACGAGATGGACATAGATAGAGAGACAGAAAATGGGAATAGCACAGAAGCAAGCGTGGGCCATATTTTGAAACCCATCTCCGCCTCATCTCCACTATATTCAAAAGGCTGTAGTTGAAGTGACACATTTCAAAAGGTATTTTTATGATTGTACTGACAGATAAACAAGATTTCTCTACTATTAACTGGAGAAACACTCTTGAGAACACGGCTAATCATGTACGTGGCCTTTAAAAACAATCGTGATGAGAGAGCAAAATGTTTCTAAATACTGACCATGCATGTGAGACTGGCAGGGTAGGATGAATTCAGGCGGATGAGAGGCACAGGATAGAAACAAGCATGTAGGAGGAATGGAATAAAGATACGAGTGCAAGAGAGATATGATGCTAAACTTATGAGAGAAATAAAAATGTAATATGCATAAAGAAGAGAGGGATAGAATGCGCTAGACGTTAGGGCAAAAGGAATAAAAATAAAATGATGAGGAAATGAACGCTAACTCAGGCATGAGGCAGAAAAGATTAAAAATGTGTGTGGGAGAGCAGGACAAAAGCAATAGAAATGAGCCAGAGGTCGCTCTTGCTGCCAAAATGTCACGTAAACAAATTGGGGTTTGTCTTTCCTGGAAAATTATATCCGCCGTAAATATGAACAATTAGGCAAAGAGAATTTATGTGATGGTAAAGCTGAGGGGGAGGGAGAAGGGGGCGGGAAGGGCGTGGCAGGAGCGATGGGGTGGTGAGGGCATCCGTCGAACCTCTGTGTGGCCTGGATGGGGAGAGGCAGAGGCACGGGACGGGGGAGGGGGACGAGGCAGTGAGAGGCGGGAAGAGAGGCGGGGAGAGAGGCGGATTTGCGAGGCGGTGTGAGGGTAGGTGGGACGTAACGTCATGGCAGTGGTGGTGGTGGTGATGGTGGTGCTGGTGGCGGTGGTGGAGGGAATGGTGATGAACTTTCCTCAACATTAAACACCAACATTTATTTCATCGTCACCACCTGCGCCCTCAGCTCCCCTCCTCCTCCTCCTCCTCCTCCTCTTCCATTGCTTTCATTTCATCAATTTTGTTCAGGATCTTTAAACCAACGCGTTTCGTTTCGCTTTTTGGGCCAAAATATTGCGGTGTTTGAGTGAGTGTGGAGCACAACAGATGGCGCCGCTGGTGAGAGGCAACGGAACTAATGATGTTAAGGATGTTGGGCTTCAAAGCGTCTGTGTGTGTATGCGTGTGTGTGTGTGTGTGTGTGTGTGTGTGTGTGTGTGTGTGGTCGTGTTCCTTACCCTCCTTATTTTCCCAGTTTAGTTTTTCTTTTTCCATATTTTTACATAGATTCCCTCCCTTTATTTTTCTAAGGCCCCACTCGCCTCCCCCACAGCCTTTCCCGTCCGTCCTCGTTTCCTGCCTTCTAGGAAAACTTATTCTTTACTTGATAGTTAAATATTCCAGTACACTTCTATATGGTTTTAAAATTACTCATTCTGCCACTCACTTCCATACACACTCTGCACCCTTATCATGTCTCCAGTGTCCTCCCATTGGTGCGCCAGTTAATCAATCAATCAATTAATTAACCAATCCATCAGTCCTTATCATCACTTACGCTGGAGAGTCATTACCGTTATAATCATATCGCTGCTAATTGATCCCGTTGTTGTGGCGCCATTAATTCAATCAATGAATCAATGTTTTAATCATAAATCATCATTATCACCACCTCCATCATACCACCACCACCACCATTACACACACACACACACACGAACGCCAGCCATGGAACTGTAATTTTTTTCCCCAGCCAGCGACAGACTTGCAGCAGGTCGTGCGCCTATACTCATCTCATTAGACCTGGAGGCGAAACCATTCATCACGGGAGTCACTTTTCACTCTATATTTAATACATTTGGCGGTGCTTTGACGTGCTCCGTGCCTCCCACCCTGCCTACCTGAAGCCCATTAGCGTACGGCCTTTAGTCAGCGTAGCGGGGAGGTGGTGGGCGGGCGGGCGGCGGGTGAAGGGACAGGGTGACGCGTGTAACTGTAATGGCTGGCTGGCTGGCGGGCGGACGGGCTGGCTGGCTCAACATTGTAGTGTAACCATCGCGTGCTGTTTACGGCTCCGTGTTCCTGGCAGTATGCACGGGAGGGTTTTGTGTTTTGTGGCCCGCGGGTGAGAGAGAGAGAGAGAGAGAGAGAGAGAGAGAGAGAGAGAGAGAGAGAGAGAGAGAGAGAGAGAGAGAGAGAGATATTAGGTGTATAAAAATAGTAATTGTTCTTTCTTTCCTTTTGTTTTTTCTCCGTTTTCTTTGTGTGTGCGTGGTTTTTTTTTTCTTTCTGTGTATTTGTGTTTATCTGTCTCTTTGTTGGTTTGCGTTGACTCTTTCCCCCTCCCCCCTTCTCTTTCTCTCTCTCTCCTCTCTCTCTCTCCTCTCTCTCTCTCTCTCTCTCTCTCATTATTCCTAGTCCCGTCCTTGCTCATTTGAGTCGGCAGCGGTGGGTCGGAAAGCAATTTTGGGGCGCAAGTATGAGACAGAGGGCGAGGTGTGGGCTGCAGTGATTCCTGAGGGCGACTTCGCTGGTCCCTGGCTGTCTTTTTCCTTCGCTTCCTCCGCATCCACCTCCTTCTCATTATTGTCTTCGTCTTTCGTACCATCAGCGTCATCAGATTCATCAGGAAACACATCGAAACCTCTGATTGAAATTGAATTGTGTTTTTGTTATTATTTTTTTTGCGTCTCGTCCGCTGTATTTGCAACGTTGAGTTTTCTCATTTTGTGAGGAAAAGATGGGACGGGCAAATAGCAGCTTTAAGGAGGAGCACGGGCCCTGAACTCCCTGCATGATTTAGCGAGGGGTGGGCGCGTCGTGTGAACTTTTTTCATTACCTAGATTGAGCCCCGACAAACGGCGACAAGAGTGTGAGGGAAGGGAAGACTGCATAGGGCGGGCGCCTCTTAACACTATCCTGCCTCGTCTGTGCTGCTAGGCCTGTCATCGCCCTTAGCACTGGCCTCTCTGTTTCTTTTTTTTTCTTCTTCTTTTTCTTTCTCCAATATCACGTTTTCACTTATGCTACGTTTATTGCGTGAATATTTATTTTTTTGCATTCCCTTCTCACTTACTCACGTTCGCCTCTTCTGTTCCCATGTGGTGGAATTATGAACTTCATCCCAACTTTACAGCTTTTAAGTTTATAAGTACTCTCATTTAGCCTCTTCCGCTGTTTTTGAGCGCGAAAGTTCGTAGGGGTGAGGATGTATATGAGAGGACAGTGTGGGGAAGGTTACGGCGGGCGGGACGGAGGTGAGAATGGGAGAATGGGAAGGGCGGGAGGCGCTGCTGGAATCGGGGGAGAGTGAAAATTAGAATGGGAGGGATCGGAGATATTGCTGGTGTTTGGGGAGGGATGGAGGTGAGAATGGGAGGAACTGGAGGCACTTCTGGGACAATAGGGAGAGGGAGGGAAGAATGGGAGGGGTGGGAGGCACTTTGAGACTGCAGGGAGAGAGGGAGAATGGGAGTGGGGAGACATTGGTGGTGTTATGGGGAAGATTTAAGAATGGGAGGGACTTGAGGTTCTGCTTTAGAGGGAGGTGAACTAGAGAATGGGAGGCGGTGGTGCGGCCTATGCTTGAGTGAGGGAGTCCAAAGGTGTGATGCTGATGACAGGAAGCTTCTAGCCACTCGTGACGGTGACTGTCTCATCCTGCGTCCACTGCAACCCGCCAATGGCCAGCCGGTGATTGCACGCGGCTATTGAAGGTTATTGGCTCAGTGGATTACCGTGATGCTCTGCCTTCCTCTCCTCTGTTTACTTTAAGCGTCCACGTGTTGACAGAGGAAGGAGGAGGGCCGTGATGCCTTCTTTGATTTAACGTGTCCCGCCCTTTGTGGGACGCATCTCACCAGTTTTCTTGGCGTATCAGAATTGCCTTCATAGTTCCTCTGATTATAGTATTCAGATTATTTTATAAAGGATTTGATGTATATACGTGTTGGTGAAAGACTCGTTTCTTCTGTGAAACGTACTCGACAGTTTTCTAGGTGTGTGTAGATTAGAATTGCCTATACCGTGCTACTAATCATACGAGTACTACTGGTCTTTGTGTGCTTTTGTATATATGTTTCGACAGAAGAACAAAGAGTCGTCCTCTCTGACCTTACGTGTCCCTCCCTTGAGGAGCGCAGTCTGTCAGTTTACTTCACATGTAAAGAGCAGGACTGTCTTTATAGAACTGTTGCTTTTACGTAGCGGTAAAACTTTTATGTGTGTACCTGTTGACAAGAATGACTTAGTGCCTTCTCTAACTTTGAAATGCAGCCCGTCAGTCAGCTTGATATGGAGTGAGCAGAGTTGTCGTCCCGGTCTTTCTGCACTACTCACCTGTGTGTACTTGTAGACAGATAAAGATGTTTTGTTTCTTACTCATTTGTATATAGTTTTTACTGGAACGTGTCCCTTCCTAAGTGAAATGCAGTCCCTCAGTTTTTCATGCGTAAGATGAGAACTACCCTTAAAATACCACACAATGTTCTAGTGTCAGGGTGAATGCTGATGCGAGTGTGAGCTTAAGTGCTGTTGTTCTGAATCGGACGTAATGAGGTCAGCAGTCTCTCAGTTGTGTATTCCAGTGGCTGGAAAATTTGCACACGGAGAATCGCATCTCTTGTCAGCGTCAAAGACTCATTCACCGCGAGCTGCTGTAATTCCATCAAATTTGTCCGGATTTTAAAGGAACTCCTCTGATGTGAAAGCGAAAATTTGAGTAGAGCTTATGTGTGTGTGTGTGTGTGTGTGTGTGTGTGTGTGTGTGTGTGTGTGTGTGTGTGTGTGTTTACATGTCAGGGGAAAATAATCAAAAAGGAAATTAAAATACTCGACTCAACTTGCCGCTCAAAGTGAGAAAGAGTATAATAAACAAAAACAAATAGACCTATAAATACAGTTGGCCCAGAGGTGTTTTGATACTCCTCTTCTACAAAAATTCAAGTCGTAGGAAGACGGAAAGAAAATATAAACAGGCAAATTTCAAGAGTTAACTCCTGAAAGAGATGGAAGAGTGAAGGGAATGGTTGACTCTTGCATTACTGTGAGCGCGCATGTATGTGTGTGTGTGTGTGTGTGTGTGTGTGTGTGTGTGTGTGTGTGTGTGTGTGTGTGATGGAGCAATCAATTTAAATTACCTCTTACTAAGTGAGGGCAGCGCTTTCCTTTTATGAAGTGGAAAAGAAATAATACTTTTTCTGCAGCATAATGGTTGTGGTAAGAATTAATCAGTTATAATGAAATGAAAAAGAAAACACCAGCAAGCTTTGTGTTCTATTGTTCATTCCTCTTTTGTTCATCTTGTTTTGCTGGATTTCATTCAATTTTCACTTTCGTTTCTCGTGATGATTTTATTTTTCTTTGATTCCTGTACTGCTTTCTACTCTTCTTATTAGGACTTTCTTTTTTTTTGCTCTTCATCGTCATCATCATCATCATCATCATCATCATTTTTCTTAGCCAGGCATTCTTCATCTTTTCTCTCCTTTTTCTTCTCTTTTATAGTTTTTTTTTTTAGTTTCTCCTTTCTGTCCCTCTTGTACTTTCTTTCTTCCTTTTCTTTCGTTATTCTGATTCTTCTTTTGATCTTGCAGTTATTCTTCTTCTCTTTCTTGCTTGCTCTGTTTATCTTTCATTGTCTGTCTGTTTCATTATTCTTGTTATCGCTGTTGCTGTTGTTGTTGTTGTTGTTGTTGTTGTTGTTGTTGTTGTTGATGTTGTTGTTGTTGTTGTTGTTGTTGTTGTTGATGCTTCTGCTGTTGTTTCTTCTTCCTCTTCATCCTTTCATCCCACCTTTTTCTTCCTTCCACTTCGTTAAATCTGTTTTCACCCTTCAGGCAGGTAGTCGCTTACATCCCCGCATTATTACCATTCCACTTGGCCGCCACAAACACTCGCATGGTTGTGGGAGGGGTAGGAGAGAGGGGGGAGGAGGAGGAGGAGGAGCACGCAAAAACAAGGCCGTCCATCCCGGTAGGAAGATTGGGCCCTGTACGAGAGACACCCGCCCTGCCATCCTACACGCGGCGCCTTCACTGTTATTGTCATGTTTTGCTCTTTTCCTCCTCAGCATCGACTCTCGCACGGGGACGCTCACCTCCTCCATGCACTGGTCGGCGCTGGGAGAGAGAGCGCACTTTAACCTGACCTCCACGCCCACCGGCCTCCACATTATTCGTGTCGAGCCGCAGGACCACGGGGAATATCGCTGCCGGGTGGATTTCAGGAGGTCCCCCACCAGGAATCTTCAAGTCAAACTGCTGGTCGTGGGTAAGTGTCCCGAGCCCCAGGGAGGTGGTGTGTTTACTTTTTTATTTTTTATTTTTTTTTAGGTTTTTTTTCGTTCTTTTTGTGTCTTGTCTTTTTATTTTTTGATTGATTCTGTTTCTGTTTCTGCTTCTCTCTCTCTCTCTCTCTCTCTCTCTCTCTCTCTCTCTCTCTCTCTCTCTCTCTCTCTCTCTCTCTCTCTCGCTCTCTCTCTTTCCACGGCCGCCTTCATCTTTGTTCTGCTTCTCGTAGTCGTCGCTGCCCTCCTCCTCCTCCTCCTCCTCCTCCTCCTTCTCTTTCTTTCCTTTCTTTCTTTTCTTTCCTGGCTCTCCGTCATCACCGCCAACGACACGGCACCTCTGCCTCCTCTTTCTTTTGCTCCTCCTCCTTCTCCCTCTTCTTCCCTCCTCTTCTCTTTCTTCTCCCTCTTCCTACCCTTCATCCTCCTCCACATCTCCCATCACCACCGGCTCCTCCTCTCCCTCCTCTCCCTCCTCTGCCTTTTGGGGATACACTGCGGTTGAGGTGTTTCCACAATGCACACTCTTACAGACAGATTGAGGGAATAACGTATGGGCAGAAATAGACAGTTAGATAAACGGGTAACGCACACACACACACACACACACACACACACACAGACACACGCATATATATATGAACACACGCACAATACACACAAGAATATTCCTTTGTCACTGTCAGGAGAGAAATACAATACATGGGAAGATACTTGTCATACTTCACTGGCCGAGGCGGTGCGTGTGTTTGCTTATTCCAAATCACAATAGGGAGTGACTTATGTGTACGTGTGTTCCGCTCCTTCACAGCTGTTACTGGTGAATGCAAAGCTTCCCTCTTCCCTCCCCTTTACTTGGCCACAAAGCGGTTCTCGTCTCTCACCTCACCTTTATGAAATCATATTGTCGCGCTGGACGTGGCCTCCTCCGCGACCCGCCGCCGCGAATGTGCCGCAAAAACTGCCGTTCTGCAAGTTTAAAAGCAGCGGAAGCACATTTGGCAAATACCAACACTGACGGTCCTTACTCGTCAAACACAGACAGCCGAGGACTTGCTCTGAAAACTTCTCTCGTGGATCAAATTCGCAACAAATATTTTTCACTTTGTTGCCATTTCCACGACGCAAGCACAGCGCCAGCGGCTGTGTCGGTTGACTGACTGAGTACAAGCAGGGAAAAGAGGCTTGGCGCGCCGCTGCCACCCCGGGGCGCCCTCCACAACCCCCCTTGTTGACTGATCCGCTGCCGGCGAGGCGGCTCCTTCACGGGGAGGATAGGCTGGGAGCGGCTTGCCGGAGGGGGAAGATCATAATAGTAGTAGTAGTTGTAGTAATAGTAGTAGTAGCAGTAGTAGTAGTAGTGATAATAATAATAAAAGTAATAATAATAATAATGATAATAATAATAATAATAATAATAATAATAATAATAATAATAGCATCATATATCTTTTAGAGTAGTTCATTTATACAACTGAAATTTTCAAGGGGATAAGTTCGAGGTTATCTTGAGAACCGAATCAACTCACAACTTGCAAAAACTTTTCTCCTCTCACCTTTCTGGGGCGACATTTGACCGGCGTTTTCTTTTCTGCGCGTTTCCTTTGCTGTTCCCGGCGTCGCTACCATTTTGTACCTAAACATACACACGTACACTGCATGTATTGGGTGCGCTGAGGAGAAACAAAAATCGGTGATGCAGATACATATTACGGCTTTTGGTTGCATGACTTTTTTTTAGCAAGGCAGGGCGAGGTGAAGGCAGCTGTGAACCCTCAAGCGAATCTCAACCTCGAGCCAAGAGATGAAAGCGATCGGGAATAAATTTGTATCACCAGCGCTCGTGTTTCTCGTCACGGCCCCAAGAGCTCGTTTTCATTTCGCAACTTGCCTCGCGAAGTATCGGGGAAGAAATAGGCAGAACATAGAATAACCAGAGAAGTGAGAGGAAGGATGCAAGAATAAGTAATAAAACAATGATACTCGTCTTCTTTTTGTTTTGTTTGAAGTACAAAGTTGCAAGGAAAAGTCCTCCAAGCTTTACATTCTTGTTCCAGGAAGCTGCTTTTTCGACGCGTGGCAGCATGGAAGCATAGCAGTGTGTTATGCACATGTGTGATAAGGCAAATACATAGCAATGCTCGCCAGGTGCGCAAAAGATACAGATTTTACGATTTCACGTACGAAATACCTCCCAAAATATTAGTTCTTGAGCTTCGGCCGCGTACCCACCGGCACTGCACCACTCACACACACATGCACACACATACACATACCTACAGTACTAACCTACACCCAGATAGCCAGCCACCGACACACACCCACACATCCACCCACCCACATACGCTCTGGGGAAGGTAATGTATTCATATATATACATCGCCGTAAAGACAGGCACAATGCACGTCGCTCGCATTAATATTCACGTGGGGCGCTCCGGCAGTCGAACACAATGCGGGGGAGCAGTGACATGCGCACGCACGCACGCACACACGCCGGGCAAAAATAGGGACAATGAGCCTGTTCCATTTTCTATCAAGAGGAAGGCGAAAGAAGTGTCTGGTGGGGTGTCTGCTTGCTTCCCGTGCGACGATTCTCTTCCCTCGCGCCCCTCAGAGTGACTCACTAATTATTGTCTTTGTTTTTTTTTTAGGTCCTTTCTTTTCCCTTCTTTATATTCTTCTCTCGCCTTCCCTTCTTCCTTACTGCCTTCCTTCGTTTTCGGCGATTTTCAGTTTTCTTTTCTTCCCATTTTTATCGTCCTTTTTTTTTTGTGTGTCTTAATTAAACAGCTCCCTTCTTTTGTCTTCTTGTATATATCTCTTCCCGCCTTCCATTTTTCCTTACTGCTCTCTTTCTTTTCATACATTTTCTGTTTTCATTTCTTCCTTCTTTTCTCGTTCTTATCTCCCTGCTTTCCTTGCCTGTCTCTTAATTAAACACCTTGCTTTTCTCCTTTCCTCTATATAAATCTTTCCCTCCCTGCTTCCTTACTACCCTCTTTCTTTTCATACATTTCTCTTTCCTTTCCTTCTTCTTTTCTTGTGCTTATTTTTCTTTTTTCTTTCCCTCTTGCTTTAAAAGTTCCTTTGTTTCTCTTCCTCTATATAAATTGTTTTCTTTTTCCCTTTTTGCCATATTTTTCACACATTTTCCATTTTCCTTTCTTCCTTCTCGCTTCGTCCTTCTCCCTCCCTGTTTCCTTCCCTATCTCTTAATTAAACAGTCGAGGTGCGGACGAGCGACGCCCTTCCCCCCATGAAGGCAACCAGGCATCCGGACTCTCATCCAAGCCTCAGCCCTCAGCCCTCAGCCTTTAGCCTTTAGCCTCAGTGTCAGTGACTCGACCCAAATATGAGCAACTGTGTAGCGAAACTCCTCGTTCCCAAATCATATTAGGAGAAAAGTTTTGTGTTAACGTCAATGATATTTGCCACCGGAGTCCGAACTGCACCAGAGGAACTTAGTAATTTAGAAAGCGGGAGGATGGTGGAACGTTCGTATATAAAGCCCTTTTAGTATTCTCATTGGGCCAGTTTGGGGATGCAGACTCGTAGTATGTGTGTGTGTGTGTGTGTGTGTGTGTGTGTGCAACTTTTCCCATGACTGTTGCTCCGGTTATATCCCTCCTCCCTCCTGCATGACATCAAACACACACACACACACACACACACACACACACACACACACACACACACACACACACTCTCTCTCTCTCTCTCTCTCTCTCTCTCTCTCTCTCTCTCTCTCTCTCTCTCTCTCTCTCTCTCTCTCTCTCTCTCTCTCTCTCTCTCTCTCTCTCTCTCCGGAATAACTCCTTACCTTTATTCTCTCCCTCCGGCTCTTCTTTCTTCTCTCCTTCCCTCCCTCCTCTCCCTGCAGCAATAATACCCCCTTCCTCCTCTCTCTTCCTCCACCTCCTCCTCTTCTTCCCCAACAGTTAATATTCCTTGCCATTCCTTCCTTTTCCTCGTCCACCTTCACTTTGGTTCTTTTCTTCGGTTCTTTTCTGCCCTTGCTAAAAGTTTCCTTCCTTTTTTTCTTCCTTTCCACCCTCCTGCCCTCACAAACGAGTCTCATCCCTCCTTTTTTTTTTTTCTTTTTCTCTCTTTCCTTTTTTTCTTCTTTTCTTTTTTCTCCCTTATGCAGTTACCTCACTAACCACTTTCTGTTACTTTTCCGTCTTTCCCTCTTCCTTCCTTACCTCCCTCCCTCCATGAATTCTCTTAACTTTTTCTCCCTCTCTCCCTTCCTCCCTTCATTCCCTATACTCTCCCTCAGTTGCCCTTCCTGCCTACATTGCCTCTCCTCTTTTTTCCTCCTCTTGCCCTTCCCCCTTTCCTTCCTTGTCCTCTCCTCCCTTAATCTTTTTCTACATAGCAAGCCTCCAACCAGCCAATCTCCTTGCTTCCTGCCTATTTCCTTCTTTTCCTCTCCTCTCTCTCTCGTGCTCCCTTCAATCCTACTCTGTAACCTGCTTATTGCTTCCTGTTTCCTGCTTGTCTTTCTTCCTTCCTTTCCTCCCTTGGTCTCCTCCCCACAAAACCAACAAGAATGCCTCCTGTTTCCTACTTACCTTCCTCCCTTCTTGCCTCTCTCCCTTTTTTCTCGTACTCCCTTCCAAGCTGTCTCCCCTTCCACTGTTACCTATTTTCCTCCTTCACCTTCATCTTTACCATCCCATATCTCTTACGTGAAATTAGAGTGTAGCTTATCATAACCTTACTCTTAATTGCAAGGCTACAGATTTGCTAGTTTGCTCTTCGTTTGTGTTCATTTGTGCTCCTTTCCTCTCACCCGTGCCAGGCAATGGTGCCCCGCTAACACGCCTCTCCTCCCCAGTGTCAGAGTGTAGCTTATCATAACCTTTCTCTTAATTACAAGGGTACAGATTTGCTAGTTTTTCATTTGTGTTCATTTGTGTTCCTTTCATCCCTGTCTGGCAATGGAGCCCCGCTAACGCGCATCTCCTCTCCAGTGCCGCCCCACAAGCTGCAGGTCTACGAGGCGGGCCAGCGGGAGGTGCGTGAGGTGGTGGGTCCCTTCCCCCTCGGCACCAGCGTCACTCTCACCTGCGAGGCTACGGGAGGTGAGTATTATGATGAGAGGTCACCACCACCACCACCACCACCACCACCACCACTGGCATCAGCATCACTGCCACGTTTATCCTCATACCATGATTACCACCACCACTATCACCATCACCATCATCATGCCGCCACCATCACTATCACTGTTACTCGTATTGCATCCATCACCGTCAGGGCTTGCGGCCACTACCACCACTGCATATCATCACCATGGCTCGCGTCACCACCACCACCACTACCACCCCCACCGATATCCGTTTAATATAATTACTTTTACTTTTCAGGATAAGAATATCAGTTTCCCGGGACGGCGTGTCGAGGGGAGGATATATCCGCGCGGGATTAGATTCTCATATAAATTCCCGTGCAATATTAGCAGGAAATGGAGAGAAAAAACAACACCGAGGGTCTCTTTATGCGCGTTGAAAATAGCCAGTCGGTGCATCTCAATACCCACAGACTAATGCGTGATCAAATTAATGGTTACAATAAAGAATATCAATACGCGACAGGGATGCGCGGCGCTGCTGTGAATCCTTCGTTCGAATTTCGTCCAAGGCATCAGCTTTTTCTCCTGCTGACGAATGGTTTGTATTCAGCTTCACGTGAGCCGCGTATTGTTGCGTCCCTTTGTGCTGCAGGTGGCCCGCGCAGCCGTCCCCCCCCCTCCCCATCCGCCAGCAGCGTCTGTGTACCTCCGCCGTCACCGACTTGACCTGATTACTGACGTGCCCTTCGTATGCTGATTCACTTGACTAATGATGCTCTTGATGATGAAATGTTGACTGTACTGATTAGAGTAGTAGTAGTGGTAGTAGTAGTAGTAGTAGTAGTAGTAGTAGTAGTAGTAGTAGTAGTAATGGTAGTAGTAGTGGTAGGAATAGTAGTAGTAGTGGTAGGAACAATGGTAATGGTAATATCAGTAATAAATGCATTGTTGATCATTATGTAATCATCTTCATCGTCATCGTCATCACCATCACCACTACCACCACCGCCACCACCGCCACCACCGCCACCACCACCACCACCACCACTACCACCAGTAGTTATTCATCCTGAAACATTCAACTGTAAAGCAAATATCCGAAGTTTCCGGTAAAAAACGAGGTCACTATTTTCATGCCTCAGGTCGCCCTCTCCCGCGCGTGACCTGGTGGCACGAGGGGTCACTGCTGGACGACGTGAGTGAGGAGACCCGAGGGCAGGTCACGTGGAACACACTCACCCTGCCAGACCTGACCCGCCAACACCTGCACCGGGTCATCACGTGCCAGGCCGCCAATTCCAACCTGACGCAGCCGCTCCGCTCCTCCGTCACCCTCGACATGAGCTGTGAGTACTGAAGGGACGCGATTGGAACCCTAACTCTCTGACCTTCTCTTCCCCCGGCATCGTTCCTCCCAGCGTAAGCGTGTAACTGTACAGGGCCACCACAAACAGGTTGCTTTCCAGGCATTATGTCTTATTGTGAGCATAACCACCATATATAAGTTTGTTTTTTTCTGTTTATGCTCTAAAAAAAGAAAAAAAGAAAAACACTTCCATTTCTATTCATCAATCAAGAAGCGTATTGCTGTCATTTTATTTTCACTACAGCAAAACATGCCACTTAATCTTCAATCCATCACAAATACCTTCTTTTTTTTGCTCCCCATGTCCTAGTTGTGAGTAGCTCTACCACAACGCCTCCCACACGTCCCTTTCTATTCACCGCGTCTTAACCATGACTATATAAAAAAAATGCGTTCGTTCTTGCGCAACACGTTTTTATTTGTTGTTCGTCCACCATAAACGTGTCTCTTTGAGCGCAAGACGTCAGGAATCCGGCGCATGTCCTCCACCAGTTGCCTTTCCATCAGGTTTTTCTACTCTTCCTTTGAACACACACACTGGTATTTACACAATCGCAGCCAAGACGGAAAGGAAAACAATAGTTTGTTTTTTTTGTTGCTTTATCACATTGTTTTTATTTTCGTCGTCACGGAATTACAGTAATCTGGTTGGAGAATTTGTTTACATATGACATCAGAGGTGGAAATGTTATGTCAGAACTCAGTGACATTTGATTATGACAAAAAAATATTTATCTTGAGATACCACACGCTGTTTACTTTAGCTGCTCCTTTGATGGTATCCGGTACGAGATTTTTTGTGTCTTAGTATAGAAGCGTAGGCTGAAGATGACGTAAATATAGTGTAGCTACACCTCCTCGCGGGCGTCACTCCATCAAACGCGCAACAAACACACTGGATTATTGACCGCTGGCGGATGATTGTGTAACTCACGCCTGTCTGAGTTTCCGAGGCGCAACACTGATTATATTCCACTCCCTCCGTCTGACGAGTCTGAATATCGGTTATGTTCATCTCTCTCTCTCTCTCTCTCTCTCTCTCTCTCTCTCTCTCTCTCTCTCTCTCTCTCTCTCTCTCTCCCTTTTTATGTTCCTTTCCACGGACTCAGAAAAAAAAGTGTTGGTGTGGCGCATGTTGTCTCCCTGTCCCGGACATGTTCCTCTCCCTACACCAGGGGTTCCCAACCTGGGGTTCATGTACCCCAGAGGTACATTTGCACTTTCCGGGAAGTACATTGGATCTTAGAGAATAACCACTGCTGTGTAATACATGGTGTTGTAATCTTTAGTCAGATTGCACAATGTTTTTTTTTATTTCCTCAATTTAGTAAGCAAAACTTTCATCTAAATTATATCAAGAGTAGGGAGAATACCATTTGGTTTTCACTATTATAGAACCAACCGTGGCTGCAATCTGTGATGGGCCTGAAAGGATCAGGTACAGGACGTAATGATCATTGTGGGTAATTATAAGGATATACGTGACAGATCAAGATATTTTGTAAATTACTTTAGCTTATTGATGTTGTCACCTTTAAGACTCCTATGCAGTCTACTTATGCAAATTTCACACTAAAATGATATAGAAATATTACAATTCCCTTTTTTTTTATTATCAATTTATTTATGGGTATATATGAACCTCTAAAAATGTGCGAGGGGTACAGAGGAACAAAAATGTTGAGAACCCCTGCCCTAGACCCATAGTTCTGAGGTCAGTCGGACAATATATTAGACCCTCATATAAGATTTTGTGTGTCACAGGAAGGGCGGCCAGCTCACTCCACCCGCCTCTTGTTGTCAATCACAAGACAAACTTTCATGTTGATCGTTAAGGTTTGTCTCTTAGATCTTTTTATAGCGTCTGCTCCTCTACATTTTGATTTGTATAAATTTTCAAGTTTTCTATCAATTTGTTTTGCATTTGCAGAATGATGTCTTCCATATTTTCTTTGATTCCAGTGCTGTTTAAAGTCACTGACCTGTCATCCTTTGTTTCTTCGCTCTGCTGACATTTCGTCGTAGTGAGGAAAACTTTGCCGGGATTTGTTTAGGTACGGACCGGAGTTTTTCGACGCGCCACCGTCCAGGTGAATGTACCAGGATCCTTGAGGCTACCCAGACGCACGCCACGTCAAAGAGACTCTAGGTCAGTGACACTAAGGCTGGGGAAGAGCCAAGTTTCAGAGCAATGAGAAAAAAAAAAAAAAAAAAACTTCCGTGCGCCAACGCCATAAACTCCCGCATCCGCACACACACACACACACACACACACACACACACACACACACACACACACACACACACACACACGTGCCATTGTCACATTTAAGTTTTAGGTTTCTTTGCAACACTGCTACTAAGGAGGTTTTGTCAGCATGCAGTGTTGTAATGTACCGAGCCACCTTCACTCCTTATCTTCGTCTTATGTAACAACCGTCAAGTATCAGTGTGTAGTACATGACCCTCCTTGCCGCCGATACATGGGCCAGTGCTCTTCTCGTAAAGCCAGCGGCCCCTTAGCTAGTCATCTTTTCCTGCTCCAAGACATACAACAGAGTAAAATGTGTCTCCGCGGATCCTGCAGTGGTGTGTGTTTAGGGGTCGCAGCCACCTACAGTCTCAAAGGTAAAGGAAAAAGGTAAAGGAAATAGAATAACACAGCAGGAAAACGCGAAGCAGCATATGTTCCTTAAATTTACCTGATGGTTTCTTGTCAAGCGAAGGGCTGGAAGGACGCTCGTAAAGGTGCTGGCGTGAACATGCTGGTAACAAGCTTCACTAAACTTCACGACACACTGGTGAGACTGAAAAGGAGAAAAAAAAGGAAAAGGTTGTCCCTTGCCCGCCGCGCAGAGCCGCCTCTTGCGTGGAAGATTTTCAGCACAATTCCCACACCGTGTGCCTTCAGCCAGAGCTCGCCACAATAGGAAGGAGCCTCCGCGCCAGGCCAGCCCCACGCCAGGCCACCCCCACACCAGACTAGCCCGACGCCAGGCCATCCCCACACCAGACCAGCCCGATGCCAGGCCACCCCAACACCACCCACCAAACACCTTGCCGTCCACCTCCACGCGGGCCCCGCCGTGCACGCCAGGCTACACAGCTTTCGCGCCTCGCCGCCCCTCCTCGCCACCGTGAAAACCTGCAGACTCACAACCCCTCCTGGAATCCCACACTTGCAGGAACCATTAATCTCCACCGCGCGCCGTCTTTCCTCTCTCCCGGGCGCTGCGATTCCTGCATATCTCCGTCATTTATCTCATCTTTTTGGATATCTTTCAAAATATCGATATTGGCACCTTTCCACAGGTCTCTATCTTCCAGCTTATCAATATATCCTCCTGCATTTCACTTTGTATTTATCTCCGCGTTCTTGTTTGGGAATCATCGAGGTCAGTGTTCCCAGCGGCCTTGAGTCCAGCATTCGATCTCCAGAGAGTGAATTGAATTGTCAGTGTAAAAGCTCCTGCATCTATCTTTTACTCTTAACTTGCCACGCTCTCTAATAGTCCGTATCAGCGCGTCCATTCGTCTGTATACATCTGTCCAGCTTTATGTTCATATATCTGTACTTTATGTCTGTATACTCGTATTTGTGTCGTTATTCACCCTTATCTTTCTCTTTATGATTTATGATCTGTATGTATGTCTGTGTCTGCCATTCTTTATTTCTTCTTGGACGTCTACCTGTTTGTCTATCAGTCTGCCTATCTTTACCTCTTGTTCACCTGTCTGTCATTTATCTCGTGCACCAGTACATTCGAGTCTAAATGATTGAGTGTGCAGTGAGCGATAGCAAGCGGCTGTCTGTTTACCTATCAGTCTCTCATTACACAGCTTATTACTCCCACCGTGGAATCGGGAGCAACTCGTCCTCGATGCACATTGCGGATGGAATCATTTGCGTGGGTTTGACACACGCCGCCGGCAAAACAGGCAGAGGAATTAGTGGCGCTGAAAACACCACTTGAGCCATTCTGTGGAAAGGTCAGCACGAGGGCGTTTCAAATATATGTATGTGTATTTGGGTTTTTCTTCTGTATTGAAAACTAAACTATGTACAAACACGGTAAAAGGAAAAAAAGTTTATCAAGTATATACGTAGTGAAACCCTTGCAAAGAGTTTCTTCACTCACCGTTCGGTTAATTGAAAAACTTGCGTATCGATTCGCTCTGCTGCGTTTCTTTATGTACGAACTAACGAATCATCCATGGTAGAAAAAAAAAAAAACTTTGATATATTGCTTGGTAATGGGTGGGAAGGGCGGGCAGGAGCGCTGGGACCCTGCGTGGATGGGGCGTGCTGCTGTGAGGGGCGGTGTCAGCACGACAGCACCAGACAGGACAGGACAGGGAACATATGACCGGAGCATAAAGGTTAGATGGATTGATTTAATGCGCTTCAGCAACGAGACCATGTGGCGCCGCTGGTCTAGATGTGAAAAAAAAAAAAAAAATGAATATCAGATTGAGTAAGGTAAAATAGCATACTCGTAGAGGGAAGATAATTTGAAGATCAGGGGGAGTTGTCGGGGCACAATGAAGTATTATATGCGCATTTGTTATGAAAGAGAGACATTTTTCGCGCCATCACATTAAATAATCTAATGTTGGTTCCTTGTGGTAAGCATTTCTTTCACGCGTGGCATTGGTGAAGTCAGCCGAACAGACACTGGCGACCTTCACTGATCCACAGTAAAAGTGACAAATTAAATTATTCATAAGTGAGTCACAAAAAAAAAAAAAAAAAAAAAAAAAACAGAAAAAAAAAACACAAACACTGGATTACCACCCTCCCCTTTAATGACGGTAAAAACGTATTCCAGAAATGTCTGAAAAAATCCCTCTGTTCTTCTTTCGCTCGAGTGTGTGGTAAATGTCAGCCAGAACTGTGTATAGACTTGATTATCATGCTTTAAAAATGTTATTTAGCAGTACACCGCTGCTTCTCTAACCTATTGTGCTGTAATTTTTTTTTTCACCGTTCTTTATATTGCACCAACTCAGTGAAAACAGTTCAGTCTATGAGAATCAGCAACGTATATACCAATAAAAACTAATAATGATGCGAAAGGTTGAAGCTGTGTGGCCAGACAGAGGGGAGGGTCACGAAGCGGCTCGCATCCATGCCTCACTCTTCCTTCCTGGGTCATCCAGTGCCTCAGAACTACCTAAGCTTCCGCCACTCTAACGAAACTATGATGCCTGGCTTACCTAGACTTCCTGAAACTCCGGGGATGAAGTGGTTCTTGGAAAAGGTTGTCATTGTGACACAACAACGGCGACCACGTCAGCACGCGCCTGAGTCTTCAACGTCTCTCTTTGTTTAGGATTGCACAGGAAGCAAAGACGCCTCGCGATTGGTTGGATCCGTCAGATCAGCGTAAAGGTGAAGGCTGGACTTGATATTTGATAGTAAAGAGAAAACAGATAGTAAAAGATGTATAAAAATAATAAAATGTAAACAAAAACAACAAAAAAAACATAATAAGTTAACAAATATGGATAGGTTAACAGGTAGACAAAATTACGATGAAACTAAGTGAATGAATAAAAAGAAATAATGATCACCAGCTCCATATCGGGAATGGTATCCGAGTGTTAGGGAGGAAATTCATATAAAATTTCCACGTTTTACCTTTTCAGAATTAGCGGGCCTGTTTCATAGTAAGACAATTAATTATGTTGGTGTGCGCCGTACTACTTTTTTCAAACTGCCTCAGCCTTTTTTTCAGGTTATGAGCTAATTAATTATGAACTTTCATGGAAATTTTTTTTTACTTACTTGTTTGTGTTCACTATGAGACTTCCATGAATGACTGAATAGAAAAAAATAAAATAAAGTTCATGATTATTACATTCGTCCTAAAGGCCACAGTATTTTTATTTATTTATTTATTTTTTGAGAGGGTGGATAGGAGAAGAAGATTGCGAAAGGGAGACGGAAGAAAGAAGAAAAAAACCATCATTACTGGTTGAACATGATATATAAACATGGGTGTCGTGACTTCAAGCCTCCCCGTCTTCGCCTGACTCCTGTAGTGAATGACAAATGTTTTTTTTTTTTTAAGAGAAGTACGTAAAGTGGTGGAAAAAAAAAAATCTACTATCCCTTTTGTGCTTATTTTCATTGTATTTTGCTTTCTTCTTCAATTTAAAACCCTCTGATCTGCTGACTGTCTTAGTACGGAGTCTCCCACGTCTTAGATTCTTAACAACCCTCAGGACTTAAAATTGAGTGAAAACATAAAACACAATGGAAGTAATCCCAGAAGGTGTTTGATTTCTGACCATGACTGTACCTTAACTTGATTTACTAACAGAGGATATGGATTTGTATGATATTATTCCATTAAAACGACCCGAAGTGTCTTTTTATGCAGTGTGGATTTAAAGAGATCAATAATGTACACTGGGAACGACAGAGTTACTGAAACTGTTGACATTTGGGAATTATTACTGTGATGTGTATAGAGAAGGAACGGTAAGGAAAGTCTTTGTGTACACACGCAGCTTTCATTTGCACAGGTGTGGTGGAAGGGGAAGAAAGAGAGACAGGAACATGCAGACACACAGACGTCAATACTAGGAACATTCATCACAGACACTGCAATATGTAAGACTATTGAGTGAAAGAGCACGTGTTCAGAAGAAAAAAAAGTAAGTTCTTGTAATCCCTATACGGTGAAGGCAGTGTGGCACGCGTCCAAAGCTAGTCTTAATGCCACGTGACCCTTAAAGTTTTATTACCTTGACACTGGTGGTGTTACTTCAGCAGCGAGACACGTTGCACGGAGGAAGAACGATCAAAGGCTTTAAAGTGATTAACAAAAAGAAATGGGAGAAAAAGACCATCTGACAGTTTTATATAAAATTGTTTTTGCTTTTTTTCAGAATAAAGTTTCACTACTTTCCTGGTGATTTGATGTTTTTCCTCTTTGTTGTAAAAACAACAACAAAGAACAGGTACGATATATTTTGGAAATAAAACGAGTGACGCTTGTAAGTGTAGCGCCGTGATCGTCAGGGGAGTGTTTGGCTGGCGGCGTTGCTCGGTGCGTGTCACGAGCCCAAGGCCGAGCTGGTGTGAGGCGTGACAGAACTCAATGCACTGCCAGCAGACTTGTGGATAAAACAAAGCGAATCCCTCAATAAAAATGAATAAATCTGCGTTTCAAAACACTGTGACAAACGTGGACATATCAGGTCTTTATAGTCCAAGCAATGATGAAATGTGGCAAAGCATCTTACAGACAAGTTTATAATTATATTTTTTCTATTAACTGCATGACATTTGTATTCGTTTCCCCCCTCCTGCCCACACACTTCCAGCCGCTGCCGCAACAGAATGAGTCAAACATGTATCGATGGCCTCATCAATTATCATGAGCGCAATCAGAATTCAGATGGAGGCTTAAAACTGTGGTGAAAAAAAATAATCACATCCTCTCTGGCGAGTGCAGCTGACGTGGAAAGGTTGGCGCGGCGCCGAGACGCGCACTCAGTATCCGCGCCCTCACGCACTCCACGATGACGGCCAAACAAAAATTATTATATCCACGTCGTAATATTTTCATCGTTAACCCTTTCAATACTGAATTTTTTTTTTTACCATAATTACGTACAACAATTTTTTTTTTGAGATTTTTACACTACATTCTCTCAAATACTTCCGTTGCTTTTAAAAGAAACAAAATTAGCCTCCCTTTTTGTTCTCTCTTTCTGTCTTTCTTTTCCTGTGTGACCATGCAAACAAGTTTTTACAGTGCTATGAATCTTAACAAACTGTGGGTCTAGCCGTGAAAAGTTAAAGGTACTTTGTCAGTGTTTCACCAAGAAGATTTCGTCTCTTTTGTTTCATCGCTCACCATACTTGTGAAAACTCCCTTCCTCTGAGCTCCTCGTTTACCCTTCCCCGTTCCCACACGCGTCCTGTCCCGTCCTATTCCGTCGAAGTTGCCATTTTCTCTTCTATCTTGCCTCGCCTTTTGTGATTTTCCATCTCTTCTCTCTTTCCTAACCTTTCCTCGATCTTGTTAGTCTCATTCACCTTCCTTACCCGTCCCAGCCTCCACCATCCATCTCCATACACAGTCCATCCACGCCGCTGCAAAAGTCCTGCATACTCACTCCACGTCCCTCGCAATTTCCTTCCTTGTTCTGCCGTCCTCTCCCCTTTTCCCTGCAGCGTCCTATTCCCTCATCCTTTTCACCAGTCCGTCTTTCCTTCTTTTCCATTCGCTTCCATTCCTTTACCAACTCTCTCGACCGATCCTTCTCCCACTCTTCGATCCTCCTCCCCCTGGCTTCCCTCGCCCCGCGCACACCCTGGATCTTCTCACCGCGGTCACCAAAGAGAGGTCAAAGTGCCCCTTAGAGCAGATGAAGTGTGTCGAGTTTGTTTAGAAACACGAGGAAGTTTGGTTTGGTTGCGTTCCGTCATCCTTATTCGAGCCCTTAAGTAATTCTCCCTCTCTCTCTCTCTCTCTCTCTCTCTCTCTCTCTCTCTCTCTCTCTCTCTGTACCCTGCGGTAAAATTAGCAAAATAGAGTAATGAATAGAATTGTCATAAATCAAAAGAAAAACGCGGAGGGGAGAGGAGAAAGAAAAAAGGAAACATTAATAACGTAACGACTAAAAGACTGATAACCAGCAAGAGAGTGCGAGAGAGAGAGAGAGAGAGAGAGAGAGAGAGAGAGAGAGAGAGAGAGAGAGAGAGAGAGAGAGAGAGAGAGAGAGAGAGAGCCGGAGTCAGATAAAAGAAAGAGAGGAAAGAATGGACAGGCAGATGGACAGGCGGACATGAACAAAAGAAAATATCAGGACGAAAACGGAGAGAGAGAGAGAGAGAGAGAGAGAGAGAGAGAGAGAGAGAGAGAGAGAGAGAGAGAGAGAGAGAGAGAGAGAGAGAGAGAGAGAGAGAACAAAGGGAGAATGATGAACGGGGACATTTAGAAGCAAGTGTATTTTAATCAGGTCGTGGCATCTGGAAGTAATACTGTGAGTGAATGCCGTTTGTTACTTGTTTATCATCCCGTGACTTGCTCTAATCTTTAAGAGAGAGAGAGAGAGAGAGAGAGAGAGAGAGAGAGAGAGAGAGAGAGAGAGAGAGAGAGAGAGAGAGAGAGAGAGAGAGAGAGAGAGAGAGATCAATGCACTTCCAACTACAGAATGTACTGTCAGATATATACTGTATCTTCTTCACTCCACGTTTTTTCTTAAACGAGATTCATGTTTCTCACTTTTTTGCCCCTTGTTCTGTACACACACACACACACACACACACACACACACACACACACACACACACACACACACACACACACAGGTGGACATCAGGAACACTTGCCTTTACCACGAGTATATCCGATCGTTCACTTTATTTTTGAAAGAGTACTTTTTGATACTCGTGAAGTAGGCCAGCAATGGATGAAAAACGCACCGTTCCAGCTTACAAAAGGTGGGGGGGAAGATAAAGATTTACAACTCGGAGACCAATTTAGGTTCGGAGATGTCATAATAGATAGTTTTCTCTTGGAACACTTCAATTCACTGGTAGGTGGAATAACAGAAACTAGCCGGGATGGAGTTTCAGAATTTATCAGTGAAAAGTCTGGAAAAATTGTGATTTTCATTAACTTTTACGTTTCTGACAAGAACAGCGTAGAGGTGAGAGAGAGAGAGAGAGAGAGAGAGAGAGAGAGAGAGAGAGAGAGAGAGAGAGAGAGAGAGAGAGAGAGAGAGAGAGTCAGTATAAAAATCAGAGCACCTCATCACAAACAGCCTCATAATGGTCAAAATGTCTGCTGCTGTTAGTCCTTCCTTTGTGTTTCTTTGTATTTAAACACAGCATTGTTCCAGGCGTGATCTGTGCACATATGATTACATCTTGCCCAATATTATAAAAGAATCCTCGATATGTGTGAGTGAAATGTCCGCTAGAGGTGCGCCAGGGAACCCTCACTCACACAGGGCAGGTCGTTACGTGATGAAACTTCTTAATGTTACGCTAGAGTTTAATTACTGACCACAAGTTCCCATTGAGCCGCAGCCAGCACCCATACACCGCTGATGACATGAAGGCTACACCACACACACACACACACACACACACACACGAAAGAGAGAGAGAGAGAGAGAGAGAGAGAGAGAGAGAGAGAGAGAGAGAGAGAGAGAGAGAGAGAGAGAGAGAGAGAGAGAGAGAGAGAGAGAGAGAGAGAGAAAATCAAGTATACATTCGCCGAACATTTATGAAATTCTTTTAATTTTTCCTTGAATCCCGAACTCAACCTGGCCTTTGGAATCCTTTAAACGGTGGCTTGAATGTATTTTCCCGTTTTTTCTCACAGTCTGTCCCAGGCAGGGATGAATGCCCTGTGTAAATATATATAGAGAAATATCATATTTTGCTCCTCGTACTCTTCCTTTCCCTTTTTCTCCCTATCGTTGCTGTTCATTTCTCTCTCTCTCTCTCTCTCTCTCTCTCTCTCTCTCTCTCTCTCTCTCTCTCTCTCTCTCTCTCTCTCTCTCTCTCTCTCTCTCTCTCTCTCTCTCTCTCTCTCTCTCTCTCTCCTCCTTTGCAACCACACCAGGCAGCCAGCGCGCCATGCATCATGCAAAGAGGTACTCACATATGTGCTTGTCTGTCTCCCTTGTCGGCAAAGTTCCCCCGGAGGACGTGGTGATCCGGGTCCCGAGCACGCCGCTGCGGGAAGGCGAGACCCAGGAGCTGGTGTGTGAGGCAGGCGGGTCACGTCCTCCTGCCGCCCTCACTTGGTGGCTTCGAGGCAGGCAACTCTCCGCACCGCCAACACAGGTATCTCTCTCTCTCTCTCTCTCTCTCTCTCTCTCTCTCTCTGTGCGACTTTTTGTGTTTTCATGTCTCTCCTTTCAACATCTCTGCCTGCCTGTCTGTCTATCTCTTTGATTGTGTGTCTGTCTCTGTCTTTTCTTAGTATGTCTATCGCTTTATGTGTCTGTGTATTAATAATAATAATAATAAACGGTTTATTATTTAGGCAGTTGACAAACTGAAAATGTACATAGGGGATGGGGAAAAACTTAACATTAATCCTATGTGTGTGTGTGTGTGTGTGTGTGTGTGTGTGTGTGTGTGTGTGTGTGTGTGTGTGTATATGTGTGTGTGTTTGTCTGTGTGTATATTTACAACAAAAAAGAGTGACCAAGTGCTATAAAAAACGAATTTATGTAAAAAACAAGCTCCTAAACTATTTGTGTGTGCGTGTGTGTGTGCATGAGTCCGTGAGTTGGCGTGTGTGTGTGTGTGTGTGTGTGTGTATGTGTGTGTGTGTGTGTGTGTGTGTGTGTGTGCGTCGTCCAGCCGGGGTGGCGGTGCACACACAGATCGCCTCCGTGCTGCGTGCCATAAATCGTCAATTGTCTCCGTGCAATATGTTCATCAGAAAAAAATAAAAGCAGAACAGTTGGCCATGTCCTCGTTTTTTTGGAAGTTTGCGTCCATTTTGTCTGGTTTCCCTGTTTTATTTTTTTCCCTTCTCTTTAGTTCTGGTTTTATTTTTGTGCCGGTTTTATTTATTTTTTTTTCTTTTAGTTCTGACTGGTTTACGGTGCACCCTTGGCCGTTCCTCCCCAGGCCAGGCCGCCGCCCCCGCCCCAGTGCCGCCAGAGGCCAAAGAGACGTGGGTGTTGCCTGGTGAGGGGGAGAAGAAAAAGTGAGATTTTCATTTTTTTTCTTTCCTTTCTTCTTCCTCCCCTCAATGCAATCTCTCGCCGCGCCCTCTCCTCTGTTGGAACAAAGTCCTGACACAGTTACTACTGCTGCCGCCACTGCTTTCACGAGTACTACTACTACTACTGCTACTACTACTACTACTACCATTACTACTACTATTACTACTACTACTACTACTGCTAGTACTACTACTACTACTACTACTGCTACTACTACTACTACTACTACAAATAATAATAATACCTCCACCCCATGTTTATTGATGTGTCAATTAGGGGCTCCATTACTTGGAGGTCATTAGCCCCAGCTCCCGCTAATGACTGTGGCATCCAACCATATCTAATACTCTATAATATAAACATTAGTTGTTAACTATAAATTCATTCTACCTCTACTCTATCTACTCTTATGCCACTCTCCACCACTGTAGCCTCGCAGTCGAGGCCTCCTAAGTCTGCAGGTATGGGAGTGGAATGCCTTGTCCCCCTGAGACACAGGAGAGCAGATCTGAGGAGGGAGAATGAGAGACGGCACCTCATCCATGCGACGACATGGCTCCTTGGCTGGTGCTTCTTTTCTGCCATTAGGTCGGCTAGTCTTGAGTAGAAGCACTGAGCCTTGGAGCCCATCCCGCCAGATGTGGTGAAGACCAGAGGTGTGAAGCTGCCCTGGTCAACGTGTTGGATTCTCTCCCCATACGCTCGGATCTTCTCCTGCTCATTCTTGCGGTGGGCGGCCTCCAGGGAGAGTTCGTGGTGACAGGCGGCCATCGGGTCAAAGATCCGTATGTCCATGAATGCTTTCTGTCCCCTTGTCCAGAACCCTCGTGCACTGACGTCGACTCGAGCCTCGTTGGTGGTGTTGGCTGTTCTGTAGCGCAGGTGCTCGCCGTCTAGCGGCAGGAGGGTCGGTTCAGTGGAGACATCGTGGCACACCTCCCTGAGCATGCTGGCGGTCAGATCTCTCACCTCATCGTGCCTGATACATACGAATCCCCCCTTTTTGCACGTCATGGTGTGGTTGACGTCATTGGGGGAGCCACACACACAAGTACTGGGGAGTCCTTCCATCGGCCAGCCGTACCTCAGAGCAATGGCGTCGACAAATTCTTGTTTGTTGAGGCTGAAGCCCTTCGCTCTGATGGGCAGTGACGTTAGCCAGTTAGAGGCTCCCGTTTCCTGTGCAGTGAGGATTTTTCTCACTGTGGTTGCAGGCAGGATGTTTATCAGGTCTTCGAGACAGTTTCGTTGATGTTGTTGCCTATCTTTAGATGTTGCTGTTGCTACTGATTCTGCATCTTCTGCTGCTGCTGCTACTATTACTACTACTACTTATACTATTACCACTACTACTGCTACTACTACTATTACTTCTGCTATTACTACTACTACTACTACTACTACTACTACTACTACTACTACTACTACTACTACTACTACTATTACTACTACTACTATTACTACTACTACTACTACTACTACTACTGCTGCTGCTGGTGTTGCTGGTGGTGCTGCTGCTGCTGCTACTACTACTTCTACTACAACTACTCCTACCACTACTACTACTACTACCTACTACTACTACTACTACTACTACAGTTCTACTATTACTTCAATATCTATTTATAATAATGGTAACCTTTAAAAGCAAACAAAATTAAAAACAGTACTTATGACGTTTTGTTTTTGACTGGGATCAGTCAGTCACTCAGCTTTCTCTGATTATTGAGAAAAGTTACATTGAATTATTAAATATGTAATATTCTGTCGATATATATATATATATATATATATATATATATATATATATATATATATATATATATATATATATATATATATATATATATATATATATATATATATATATATAATATACTCTACTCTCTCTCTCTCTCTCTCTCTCTCTCTCTCTCTCTCTCTCTCTCTCTCTCTCTCTCTCTCTCTCTCTCTCTCTCTCTCTCTCTCTCTCTCTCTCTCTCTCTCTTTCTCAAAGTGTTTCTTTATTTTCAGACGTGTGTGTGTGTGTGTGTGTGTGTGTGTGTGTGTGTGTGTGTGTGTGTGTGTGTGTGTGTGTGTGTGTGTGTGTGTGTGTACGTACCTACCGGTCGCGGTGAATACAATGCACGGTGGACGTGCTTGCCTGACTCAACTCAGGTTAAAGAAGAAAATACGCAATATACTACCAGATGTTTTTAAATTCTGGTACACTTTTTTTCGGTGAGGATTTTTTAGCTTTCTTTTTCTCTTGCTGTCACTCACTTGGGTGGTCTGAATTTCCCTGTGTTGCCTTGAAGCTGCTGGAGGGGACGGTGACTCGCTCCACGCTTGCCTTCACCCCGAGTAGACTGCATGACGGCGCCAAGCTGACCTGCAGAGCCCAGAACACACAGCTGCCCTCGCGCACCCTGGAGGACACGGTCACTCTCACCGTATACTGTGAGTAATGTTCACCTTTCTTTTACTTCTCCTCCTTCTTGCTGCTGTTCTTCTTTTTCTTCCTGTTCTCTCCGCTTCTCTCATTTTTGGTTCTTTGTTTCTTCTCTCGTCCGTTTTTCTTTATTATTGTCGTTGTTTCAGTTCCTCTCGTCTTCTTAATCTTTCTTCATTTCATTATTCCTCTTATTCTTCTTAGTCGTGCTCTTCCTGTTATACTTCCATCTATCTTTTTGGGTTCTCTCTTCCCTCATCTCCATTCTTCCTTGCTATTGTTTTTTTCAGTCTTTTTTTTCCTCTTATTTATACTTCTCCGTTCCTTTTTACTCTTTCTCATCCTTTGTCCTCCTGTTCTCCCGCCACCTATCTTTTTTGGAGTCCTCTCTTTCTGCATCTATCTTTTTCCTTATCATATTTCTCGTTTCAGCCTCTCCTGTCTTTTCCATCTTTATTCATTTCTTCATTCTTTTCTTTCCCAGCCATTTCTCTTGTCGTTTCTCTTCCGGGTACCTTTTCGCTTGCTCTTTTCCCGCTTTTCTCTTCTTCCTCACTTTTATCATCGTGTTCCTTTTCTCCCCCCTCCCCCTTACCGTTCTTGTCAACTTACTTATGTATTTCGTCACCATTATTTTCCCTGTTACTCCTTCATTTACCTTATTATGTCATCATTTTATTCATTTCTTTCTTCTTCATCCTTCTTATCAAATTCCTTTACCGTCATACTTATCCCTCTTTATCTCCTCTTAAATTTTCTTTTCACTCTTTCTCTTCCCGTTCTTTCTCTATCTACCTTCTTGTCTCTTCGTTTTTCTTCTCTTCCTCTTCTCCATGTATTTTTTTTTTTTAAATCGCAGTTCTTCTTTCTCCTTTGAATCCTTTTCCCTTCTTTTTCTGCATTCTTGTAGTCATATTTTCTCGTCTTCCTCCTCCGAGAAGTATTTTTTCATCTGATGTCTTGTTCTTTCCTTTTGTATTTTCTTCTTGTCCTCGTCTTCATCCGTAGCCTTCTTTTCATTTTGTCTCCTGAATTTTACCCTTATTCTCATTTTTTTTTTTTTTTTTTAGCTCTTCACCTATTTCTTCTTTCTTATCCTCATCCTTAATCCCATCCTCATCCTGTCTCCTTGCCTTCGGTCTTACCATTCTCCTTTTTTTTCTTTCTCTCTCCTTACTCACCGTTCTTATGTTCATCCCTGGCCTTGTTCTCATTTTGTCTCCTTGTCCTCGGTCGTACTTATCCCTGTCCTCGTTTTTTCTCCTTACTCGTTCTCGTCCTCGTGAGATCCTTGCCTCCCTCCACAGGTGCGCCTCGTCCTGTCCTCTTATATGTTCTTTGGGTTGCCATTGGACGCGAATCGGTTCTCAGTATTCTTTTTTCTTTCTGGATTAGTATTTTTTGTTCCCTGCCAGCCCAGGATTAATTTATTGTTGTGGATGTCGAGGTCGTTCCCAGAAGCCTTGCAGGTGTGTCCAGCCACCTACACTTCACCACGCTCTTTGTTTTTCGAGGTGAAAATATTGAGTTGTGGAATTTGGAGACATAGATAAATGTTGACTAGTGCAAGGATAGGTAAAGACTGGTAAGGTGTGTAATGGTGGATGAAAATAAGACAAAATAGAAGGAGGTCAGACAAAAACTGGTGAAGTGTGTAGTAATACATAAAGATAAGTTTTAAGACAGAGAAAAACAAATGCAACGATGCAGACGGAGGCAAGGATAAATGCAAATTGTTATATGCAAGGATAGATACATACATAGATTGCGCAAGGAGAGATACAGACATTTGTGCAACGATACAGATCTTATATCCTTTGTGTATGTGAATATGATATGCTTCATTCTAATCATCAATTCACGTCTGTTCTTGTTTATATTATGTACATACTGCTGCAAGGATAGTGGTGCAGCAATAGACATAGATTAATGGATGAGAGTGAAGTATATTATATTCTTACGTACACAGAGGAGATAAGGTTCGAAAAATTAATAATGGAGCTTACGGAGTCATGGTCGGCAAATTAACTTTCTCTAATGAATTTTCTTCAGCGTGTTATTAAATCATTTGATGATGTATTTATCATCTAGCATATTGGTATTGCGTTAGTGTTTAATGATTATGTGTCTACCTGTCAATCTACCTCCTCCTCCTCCTCCTCCTCCTCCTCCTCCTCCTCCTCCTCCTCCTCCTCCTCCTTCTCCTCCTCCCCATCATTTATCAAGTTTTTTTGTCTTGTTTTTTTCCTATGCCTTCCTCACTGTTTACCCGCTTCCTTTGTCTCGCCTCCGCTTACTCACCCCCCACCACTCACACATACCCTCTACTCTCTCTCTCTCTCTCTCTCTCTCTCTCTCTCTCTCTCTTTCTGTCTATCAATACACCCCCACTGTTCAGCATTTTTCACGCTGCTGTTGTCTTCTTTAGCTCGGTCCCTCCTTCCCACAGACGCGCCCAGGGTGGAGCTGCGGGCAGGCCAGTCTCTCGTCATGAGTAACATCAAGGAGGGGGACGATGTGTACTTCGAGTGTGTCATAAGTGCCAACCCTCCTGTCCAAGGCCTGCGGTGGCTTCTGCAGGTGAGAGAGAGAGAGAGAGAGAGAGAGAGAGAGAGAGAGAGAGAGAGAGAGAGAGAGAGAGAGAGAGAGAGAGAGAGAGAGTGTGTGTGTGTGTGTGTGTGTGTGTGTGTGTGTGTGTGTGTGTGTGTGTGTGTGTATGTGTGTGTGTGTGTGTGTGTGTGTGTTGTGCTCTAATAACTTACGGGTATCGCCACAGGGAGATCTCCTGCGCCACAATCTGTCCGCTGGCATGATCCTGACCAACCAGAGTCTTGTCCTGCAGCGTGTAGGTCGCCACTCCTCTGGTCTGTACAACTGTGCTGCCTCTAATGTGTTAGGCACCGCCACCTCCAAGCCGCTCAACCTCAACGTGAAGTGTAAGTGAGCACCGGGATTGTTTGTTTGTGTGTGTGTGTGTGTGTGTGTGTGTGTGTGTGTGTGTGTGTGTGTGTGTGTGTGTGTGTGTGTGTGTGTGTGTGTGTGCACTCACCTGTCTTGTTACAGTCCGGCCGGTGTGTGGGGCGAGGCAGCAATGGACATATGGCGGCGCGCGGGGACAGCAGGTGAACGTGACGTGCCAGGTGGACTCCAACCCCGCCGTACACACGTTCCGCTGGGCGTTCAACACCTCCACCGAGATGGTCAACATTCCCAGGAATCGCAGCCGTGAGCTGGGGAGCCGCAGCATCATGGCCTACACGCCCAAGACACACCACGACTTCGGGACGCTGCTATGCTGGGCGGACAACGAGGTGGGGGCCCAGCAGCTGCCCTGCGTCTACCTGGTGGTGCCTGCCTGTGAGTTGGGCTGTGCGGGGAGGCAGCCGGTGGAGTCATATGGCGGGACACGTGGGAATGGAATTCTGTCTGATCTATATTCCTAACTGACATGCAGCAGACGGATGTCGCAGTGAGTTCTTGTTTCCGCAGCGGTGCCGGAGCCTGTTCACAACTGCAGCGCCTGGCACAACGCGAGTGCCGCGGGGGAGGTGGTTGTGGTGTGTGAGCCAGGCTGGGGCGGCGGCCTGACGCAGACCTTCTCCCTGGAGGTGTGGCGAGGCGGCACCACGGTGGCGTCCCTCGGACAGCGCGCCGAGCCCTTCTTCACGGTGACGGGTCTTGCCCCGGGCACCGAGTACGAGCTGGCAGTGGTGGCCTCCAACACGCAAGGCGCCGCCACGCCCACGCGCCTCACCCACCACACTCCCATAGACGTGGCGGAGAAGCGCACCAGTGCCGCTGCCGCTGAGTCCTTCGGTGTGGGTCTTGGCCTGATGCGGGCGATGCCCGTGGTGGTGGTGGCTGTGGCAGCGGGGTTGTCACTGGTGCTGTGCTCTGTAGTGACAGTATTAATCATCCGCTGCAGACTAGCCCGTGCACACGCTCACTCTCACGCCCACGCCAGACCCAAGGTGGTATGCGAGGACCCCGGGACGCTCACCAAGACCTTCGATGACGGCGGGTTCGACGTTCGTCAGCGGGATCCTGACCTCATCCTGGTGAAGGCCGGTGAGTAGCGCGCTGAGCTGAATCACGCCGCTTGTGTAGAGAGCTGCGCCTCAGGTGTACCCTTACCCTCCCAATGTGCTTTATTTTTCTCTCCACAGGCAGACGCGAGCCGCAGCCCAACGTCCCCGCAACACGCCCACCCACCTACAGCACCATCACCGTAAGTGTTTTTTTCCATGTTCCTCGTGTACTGTCCTGCCTCTTCGCCTTCTCCTCTTTATCTCACACTCACTAATGTCATCTGCTTGCCTCACCACCCGTGAACCTCTGCCTTAGAATAACACTACATATCCATATCAAATTAGTAGTTCATATAAGTATTAGATTTAAGCAATTGGAACAACTAAACGTCGCCATTACTGCTGCTGACTATGATGGTCATGATGATGATGATGATAAAAAAAAGATTTTGTGTTAATAATGATGATGTTAATAATAATAATAATAATAATAATAATAATAATAATAATAATAATAATAATAATAACAATAAATAATAAAATAATAATAGTAGTAATAATAATAATAATAATAATAATAATAATAATAATAATAATAATAATAATAATAATAATAACAATAATAATAATAATAACAATAATAAAAATAATAATAGTCTAGCATATAAAATATTAATGATAATAGTGTTGAATGAAATGAAAATTATCAGTAGTCAATGATTGCTTGAATAAATTATTACCAAGCGCTTAACGCATTTGCAGTGTTCATGTGTGTGTGTGTGTGTGTGTGTGTGTGTGTGTGTGTGTGTGTGTGTGTGTGTGTGTGTGTGTGTATACACATGTACATTTACGTACACACACACACACACACACACACACACACACACACACACACACACACACACACACACACACACACACACACACACACACACACACACACACACATACACACACACACACACACAGAAACATAACCAGTATTGTTCCTACGTCATAAGTTCAGTTTGTAATGCGATACGAGTTGAAGATTACTCAACGCGTCTGGTCAGTGATCGGAGAGAGCTGAAGGAGTACTTGACTGTTGAGTGATGTTATTTGTGTGATGCGAGCCGCCTGTTACCATGGCAACTTCCTGTTGTGTTATAGCCTATTGTACGATTAACGTCATCGGCATTTATTTCAGTCTCTCCAGCTCTTCAAATTTTTCTGTTTTCCCAGATAATAATATTTATTCTTCGGTCATTATACATTATTTATTTGTTTTCCTTTCAAGCCGCCAGCCCTTCTCTTGTTGTAAAAAGGAAGAAGTGGTCGTACAACGCATGATAACACTAAGTAAAACATTATTATGCTTCGTTATTGATACCTTAAAGAAAATCGTTCCCAACGCAAGTCTTCCATATGGTGTTTGCTTATCTATTTGTCCATATATTTGTCTATTTATTTGTTTGTCATTTATCTGTCTTTCCATACTATCTATCTATCTATCTATCTATCTATCTATCTATCTATCTATCTGTCTGTTTGTCTGTCTATCTGTCTGTCTGTCTGTTTGTCTGACCGGCAACTGGCCCCCTTATTAAGAGCGAAGTGCAGGTAGGCAGGTGTCTCCACCCGTCCAACTGTCTTCCTACCGATTTGATTGTCTCAGTGTCTGTCTTTCTGTCTGCCTGACCGCATTAAGACACTGAGTTGTGTGCACTCGCGCGCCTCGAGTGTAACACGTGTGCCCGCCTCCTGGGTGAGTATCGGAGAAACAGTAAACATGGAGTGCCGCTCACTGATAAAGAAGAGTGTTCAGCTCAAGCCAATTCATTGCCTATAAACTGGCCACACTTTATTTTTAGACCACACATATGCATAACTGGCAATTTCATTTAAGCTAGTGTGCCGTTATGCCCGCGCGATTTATGTTATTTGTCATTTTACTCAACATTAATTCATGGATAACATTCAAAAATGTGAAAAACAATATTGGGAGTTGAAAGGATATCAAATTGCTATTTGTTTATTATTGTTAGCTGTTAGTAAGTGTAGCAGAGAGAGAGAGAGAGAGAGAGAGAGAGAGAGAGAGAGTGTGTGTGTGTGTGTGTGTGTGTGTACCACCATGCCACACCACGTAGGCGAAATACTTGGTGGCCGAGGTTCCTGCTGGTCTGGCGCGGCGCCCACTTCATCTTTCCGCCGCTCGCCTCTGCACTGGCCACTAATCAAATTTGTTCTCAATCACGTTTGGGAAAGTGTAGTGGCTTAATTAAATTCATTTTCGTGGAGTAATTTGTTGGTCCGATTATTGAGTCTGTAGAGCATTAGACTTTAAGCCTTAGGGTCGGTGGGCGAGGGGCGCCGACCTGCCGTGGTAATGGCTTCAGGGTTGTACGTAATTCCGTGTGCTGTATTGTGCGCCAGTGTGGTGAGGAGGCGGCCTGGTGCTCTCCTCCGTGTCCAGCCAATACAGCGAGGACCACCAGCGTGGCCAAGGTCCGCGTTACAAGCCCAGCCTTGGCAGCGGACAAATTTATCCCATCCCTCCCACGATACGAGAGGCGGCGGCTGGGGCTGAGAATCTCCCCTTGAAACTGGACCCTGTGCTTGCTCAGGGTCCAGCAGTAAAACGACAGCGTGTGTGGCTGCCTGGAATGAGAGTCTGAATGGCGTGCTGAATGGACCTGTGGTCCATTTGACTGAGGCACCTAGTTTTTACCCCAACTTTAGGCATTTCTCTTCTTGTGGCTTTAAAACTCATTCTGTGTGCGCTGCATGCACGGATGAAGCAATTTTTTGAAAAATCCTGCCAGCAGTATGCACAGGGCTTATAGATTACTGTTATCCTTCAGTGGGCACCTGAGGGAAAGGTGATGGTGATAATGAAGATGATCATTATAATATCTATAGTCATGGTAATACTAATTGTTATTACACATGCTGTTGTGTTTCTTATTTGATTATAAGAAATATAAAGCGAAGCAAATTCAGATTAAAAGAGTTGCATCATCTTTTTTTTTTTTTTTTTTTCATTTTCGGTCAAACTTGGTGTAAACTCCACCTAGGTACACTCACTGTATTCTTGATTTGTTATGTTTGGAAGGGCTGAGCTGGCTGTGAGTGCCTCGTGTCAGCCAGCCCCAAGCTGTTCGCTACAATCCATGAGTGCATTGTTGATTCACTTTCTGGAGAGAGCAAGTGAGTCTCACTATGACTGACGATGAGCACGATTTAATTGAGGATGAATCCCGACGTGAGGTTTGCTCAAGCTCCTCAATGGGGCCGTGGTCTAATGAGGGGCCATTGTGAGGGGACTTAGTGTGCCTGTGCAACGTGCTGCTTGTTGCGGCCCCGGAGTGAACGTGGCTGAGGGTAGCAAATGGAAACCTTGCAAATTGTCAATATGGAAGCCGTTGGGTGTCCGGTTGAGTCGAGTCGGCAGAAGTGCGTCAAAACTAGGATAATTT
This sequence comes from Scylla paramamosain, assembly GCF_035594125.1. Classification (NCBI taxonomy): domain Eukaryota; kingdom Metazoa; phylum Arthropoda; class Malacostraca; order Decapoda; family Portunidae; genus Scylla; species Scylla paramamosain. The sequence continues at coordinate 20,535,395 of NC_087170.1, read as the reverse complement.
TAGAGTTCTGATACCTTTCTCCACATTGAGTTTCAGAGTCCAGTGTTTATATTCTTTTCTCCACAACCTGACCTCCACCTACGCTATTCACCCTCTTTGCCTCTATCTCCCCTTTTCTCATAAGTTCCCTATCATTTCCTCATCTTTCCTTATTCCTTTTCTCCGCTCCTACCTCCCGCCATCCTTCCTTCTCCCACCATAACTCTCCATCCCCCCACCCCCTGGTCCACCACCGTCCTTCCATCTTGCCTCCCAGAATTCCTCCTGCCTCCATCACGCTTGCCTCCCGCGCCTCCTTCCTAATCCCTCTAAGCTAGGCTCTATTATCAAGCTTTCCCGGCTCCTTCGCGATGGTGAGGCGAGGCGAGGCTGAGGCGCCGCCACTAACACCCCACGTATTAAACACTCGTGCGGTAAATTTCCCCACACGTCCACACCTTTCCCTCCAAGACATGTCTGCGGCACACTCCCGGGCGGGCGTGATCTTTTCCTCCTGTACTCAGTGGCTTTTCCCTTGTTTTATTTGTCTTTATTATTATCATTATTATTATTGTTATTATGATTATTATTGTTGTTATTATTATCATTGTTTTTTGTTGTTGACATTGCTGTTGCTATTTTTTGTTGTTCTGGCTACTAAAATTATCATTACCTCGATTATCAGTGATGCATTGCCGCATAATGCCAAAGTTCAGTCGTTGCTTTTAACTTTGTCCGCTAAGATCAGTTCAACATGTGGTTTATTTCATTTAATACTAAAGCTTTATCCCCGTCGTCCAACTCATCATAAATTAATCCCCGTAAATTGACAAACTATAAGTCTATTTATGTAAACTAACTTCACCCATAATATCATATATTTAGTTAACTTTATCCATAATTTTATCCTACACCAGCAAGCGAGTACCAGTACCGCTGCCTCCCCTCCACCCCCTTGTCCCCTAAAACTCTGAGTCAGCCGCTCAAGGTTTCATTCGAGCCTCCAGCGGCATGTGAAGCGTTCTGTAGTGTTAAGTCAACATTCTCTCCATCTGAGGCTGCGAGGGAAGGCCGGGCCGCTCAGGAGGAAAACGGTTATGGCATTGCAGGATGGATCACCGTTATTGGTGAATGAAGCAGAAACTCCAGTGTATGAGGCGACACTTAATAATGAAGTATCGGTGGCAGGGAGGAGCGCGCCAGTGTGCCGCAAGCAGGTGGCTCAGGTGTAAAATGCACTTGGTTCGATTGTTCTAAAGTCTTCCACTAACGGCGACACAAGCTCACCTGCCGCCGAGGTGCTCTCCACCTGCACCTGCTCCCCACACACAAGTAATTGATGCTTTTAGCGGTGACTCGCGGGCTGAAAGACTCCATCTCAGATATGCTAGGCAGGGGACCAAGGTAGAAATTACACCTCAAGAACTTTGTCGCCGTGGTGCCACATATCCAGGGCAGAGCAAGAACAGGAAGCAGAACAGGCCACGGGAGACTATACAATGAAAATAAGTCTTCCTGGTGGCGGGTGGAATGGCCGGCCAGCCTCGCCTGTCTGGGCCTCGGCGACAGTTTCTCACAATGACTAATCCACATTCAGCAGGCAATATACATTCTGGCTTCTTTATTGCACATGTAATTTATCACTGGGTAATAATGAAATAGGATGTGATGGATGAGTGTAGGAAGCGCTCCCCGCCAAGACGTGACGGCTCGCAGCGGATGTCTTGCCTGAAACATGAGCTCATAAAAAGGGCGCGTGTGTTGTGTGTCATTTAGAACACTGGTGGAGGTTCGCTGACCTTATTTTGACCACTGGTGGCTTTCTGATCCGTGAAGAAGCGAGCCTTGCTGCGGTGGGTGAAATTCCTTTATGGTCGTGAGCAGTATGCCCGGCGGCCCCACGCGGCTCACCCCTCCGCTCCTCTCCCTTTGACATGCATGAGAGCCGCCGTGCTGGATCCAGGCTAACATTCGCCGTCCTGGATAAAAGAGAAATAATTCTGTTTCCGCTGCATTGACTCGCAGAACTAAGTGCTTTGAACATCAATTATATAATATTTTCAGGTAATTTATTTTCCCCTCATATCAAGCGTCAAAGAGTCATGTGGTTGTATGAATCGCCACTCAAGGTGAGACGGAAACTTCATTACCGGAGAGCTTTTATGATTTTAATTATTGAAACTATTTTAATCACACTCTTACCGCCAGCAGCAAAATGTTATGTGCTGCTCGGTGTGGAGGCCGATGCACCTCAAAATATCATTCCGCGTCACAAAATTAATGACTCACCTACGCAGAATTGTACGATATTACCGGAATGACAATGTGTGAAATTATTGACTGCTCCGAGCGCTGAATGGAGCTGAATGGAGGACTGGTACTGTGGCTGCATTGTGTGAACGCCACTTCAACCACTTCACGAATGTGTGTCTTGTTTACCGAGTTATGTTTGAGCGGGGCAACATGGAAAAAAAGAAAAGAAAAAGAAAGAAAAAGAAAGAAAGCCATAAAGATTTTGGTTTGAATCCATTGATCAGTCTTGGTTCGATGTGCTCAGAATGGGAAGGTTGTGTATTGAGTCTCTGTAAACCTCGTTGAAAATATAGCCAGCGGGTAATTGAAGTAACGACACTCCCCTCCCATTTGCTTCCCATTCAAAGCTACCATAAGGAAGGGCCAGCATGTTGCAACAAAACCTCAACATTTGCCGCAGAGATCCATTACATCCGCCACGCCATTCCTCTCCTGCTTCTATTGATTTTTGCTTTCACGTAATTACGTATTTAAATATTTGCGTATAGAAATTTAATGCTAAGTGAAGAAAATTAAGGGCATTAGTGTCCTTATTTGGTGAAGCCTTGTAACGTATGTGTGTGTTGGTTGCGTGTGTAAATACCGCTAATTACTCCGAGGCGCCTCCGCCCGCTGTTTATCTGGGAAGAATGATGAGGATGAAGTTTAATTTTCCGGCACCGTAGCTTTACTTCATCCTTATCTTAACATTAGCATAATACTTGTTAACACTGCTTTTTATGTTCCGCTTCGTGTGTTAATAGCGAGAGCGTAGGCAAGCGGCTTCAGGATATTGCTGGTTATTTCTGTCTTGCTGTTTGTGAGAGGGCGGCAAACTCTATCAGGTTTAATCGTTTAGAATTATTCCTTGTTAGAAATGTCACTGAATTCGCATCATCAGGAGCATATTGTCTTTTTGGGAAGAGGGAAATACGGTCACATGTTCTCCCTGCTTATAGTGAGCGTGTGTGTGTGTGTGTGTATATGTGTGTCAGTGTGAGTGTGCACGTGCGCGTATGAAGAGACACCTCGCGTCCAATTTGCAACACCAAGAGAATTAAAGTTCATCAATTTGCATTCATGTTTGCCGGTTCGGGATTTATATTTTGACCATTGTGCTCTTAATTGAACTCATTCCCGCCCCGGCACCGCCATTCAGGCACCGCTCCCTGGCATGTAGGCGCCCTGCGTATGCCTCAGTGGTGGGCGGCGAGGAAGTATTAAGGGAAGCGCCTCTCATCATCACCACCACCACCACCACCACCATCATCATCATTCCTCGCGTGAGTTGTTTTCTGAACGTAAGCAAGTTGTCAGTGTTCTAAGTGTTGCATATATATCCAAGGTTTTTCTAATCCTAGTGTCTTTCCTACGCGTCAAAAGTGCCTTCCTTGTTCATTGGTGAATACTGCAGTAGCTATTCAAGTCCCCAGTGCTTGATTGGGTAATGCATGTTTTAGTTTCCAGTACTATATGAGGTGACAGTACCGCCCGTGCATGCTTTGAAGGCACGATGACAGTAGGGGAGGGTTATGCACGCTAAAAGGAAAGTGCTTGGAGGACCCTCTCTCTCTCTCTCTCTCTCTCTCTCTCTCTCTCTCTCTCTCTCTCTCTCTCTCTCTCTGCACAGTTGCGGTAACTCTTGAATGACATGAGATAGTCTGATGTGAAGTGCTGAAATAATTTAGTTTCAGCAACATTTTCCGCCTCAAGTCTGTCCCGCGCTATTTTCCTCTTGTATTGCCCCCACACTTCACGTCTGCAGAACGCCATGAAATAATTCTCCTTTTCTGCTTCCATATTACATTCATCTCGTCCAACTCATGCCGGCGTGTTGTACAGAGGCATGGAGGGGAGCTGAAAAGTGAGAGGGGGAGGCTGGACAGATAATGCAGTTGTACAAGTAACTAAATTCATATGTCAGATAAAGGACGAGTATTGACTAACCATTGGTATACGTAAATGCATGTGCGTCGTAATCATAGTGAATTTTCTTGAGCATATCACGTAGTGTCAGTGTCAGAAACATGAAGATTTAAGACTATAATTCATCTCTGGTGGGTCCTCATCCCTCCCCTGCACCTCCTCCACCACTCACCTCGACACTTCGCGCAACTCTTGACATCTCTTGACAGAAAGAGTCATGTGCATACTGTTTCAGAATCACCGGTTCGTGTTTGCTCAGACGCGTGAACCGCTTTTGATATGTAGACACCAGCTGTTGGATGATATGTCTTGTTTATTTATGGTTAATATCTTCAATATGCAACAGGGGTAGGCGGCTAGACACACGCTGCCGTAGGTGAGTATTGCTCCTTGTGTATATGCATTAGTGTAGGGTAGGTGGCGCTGCAAGCCTCGTGTTTACTCTGCCCGTGTTCCATTTTTTTTTTTTTTTTTATCCGTGTTCCAGCAAGACAAGAGAATACTTGTTGCCTGTTCTCTAAAGGCAAATCCTTTACCATTCACGCTACAATGCTTCCATTTTATACATGTACACAATCTGAAAGTCAAAATTCATAAATACGGCGGCTCATGCACCAGCCTTCATGTTACTCCACGCTCATGACGGTGACGACTCTCGCTCACCTGGTATTTCCTGCAGCATTCTTTATATTAGTCTCTGAAATATTCGTTTTCTTGGATCTAATTTATCATCTGTGGAACATCACCTCATCATTAAGCTGCAATTTCATTCCTTCGTTCATTTTACAACTAAACTCAAAATGTTTAAGCTTTGTCTATGGTTCCACCTTCCTGTGACTTCAACTAACCTGATCTTCCGTGGACTCAATAGCCGTTGGCTTCTGGACAACGACGATTCACCAGAACTTTTTACAATGTTTTGTTGCTCTTGTCAGATCTCCTTTGTACAGGAAAGTAAAAAAATTGTGATGTCGGTGTTCAGATTCCAGTTGATATTAAGCTTTCACATCACTATTGCTAAGGGCAGGGTGATGACAGCCTCGCAGTGGTGCACGGGCAAGTCACTGCTACCTAAGAGAGGATAAAGATAGGTTGGGATTTGCGCTGTGCTGAGTTTTTTTTTGTTACATCACTCCGGCTTTCCGTTGATGCTTTGATCGGATCATCTCCTCCAGGTTTGGTGATGCAAGCAACAGCTGACTGTGGTGTTAAGCCTCTGGTTGTGCTATTGATGCTGACATGTCACTCGCTTGTTTTTTTTGTTTTTTTTTTTGCTTTTCTCGTATACGCGTTTCCTTTGTTGCAGTTAAGATTTGAAGTATTTTTCTTTTTCCTTTTTTTTCTTTTACATCAATACTATTACAGTGTTTCATTCATACCAGTCGCCCTCACGCTCCCTCTCTCCTGCCAGTCATCCCTTCCCCAGTCAATCTTACTCTGCTAGCCACTCCCACCCTGCCAGTCAGTCCTACCCTTACCGTCAGTCGGCCCCAGTCGCTCTTCCATTACTTGCCGTGCCTCAGAAGGTACTTACATTATAGACCCATCACGCTTCATGGCAGTTTTATACTTATGAAAAATCCTAATTGGGTATTTCATATAATGACCTCATGACCGGACCCAAAGTCTGGCAGAGGCTGTTGTCAGGGCTCGACAAAAATGTGTGACCCATTATAGCTTCAGAAAGTCTCCATCCTGTGGTGTATGATGTAAAGTAACGCTTAACTGGCGCGTGCATAATTAAGTGTCTAGTACATCGTTAATTAGTCTTACCTCAAGTTACAGTCTACACATTTCATTTTCTGCGACATTAGAAGGAAGGACGATTACATCCACCACAGAATATAACTCTCACCCTGGTATGCGAGGCGTGAAGGCGCAGTGAGGCTACCGGGATTGCACGACTTGAGGAAGAACCCAAGACTGTCTGTTCCCACATTAAAAGAAAATATTGAACGACACGGCGCTGGTTTTCTTGTTAAATGTAATAAGAAACCTAACTGGAAGCAGATGGGATTCCGCGTAACGTTTCTCTGCCGCTCACTGCTCGCATTACAGATCGAACGCCTCGGAAACTCCGGCGCTAATTAGTCGATGGATTTATTGGTGATGAATCCAGTGCCGAGTGGCGCCGCTAACGTGTTCCAGGTGCCCCTTTGTGCAGGTGGACGGTGTGCCAGAGAGAGAGAGAGAGAGAGAGAGAGAGAGAGAGAGAGAGAGAGAATGAATAACGTATAAGTGTAGGCTACACAGACTTCAGAGACATCTCAAAGTCAAGGGCCATAGCAGGTGGCTGTTGTGGCAGTGCGCCTCAGTTTGGTGACTTTGTGGATGCCTTGGTCGATGAAAGTGATTCTGTAAGGAGGTGCATCGCCAGCTGGTGCGCGTTGTGGTTAAGCTTGCTATCCGCTGCTTTATATTACCTAATCTTGTTCACCAGCTGACACTCATCTACCGCAGTGGGAGGGACTGGTCGATAAAGTAGTAGTCTTTGAGGGCGTCATCTGACTCCGGTAACTGTGGCAACCAAGACAATGTGTTGCCTTGTCAGAAGCGACTGACATACACAACAATGCCTCAAGTTGAGAAAGCGAGGAAATGTTCTTGGCGTCAGCCACCTCACCGTCGCCTGGACTAATTGTAGCAGAGTCAGACTTAGAACTGCACCCTCCCCTGGTCGCTTGGGACTGCTCAGCTAAAACATTAAGTTACTCAGAGGGGGAACGGGACACCAAACTGTGCATTACCTCGAGGGTCACCTCCGTCTGTATGAGTCTTAAGTCTCTACCTTCACCAGTATGTGAGGCAGATTAGAACATTTACGTTATCGAAATTTATGTTACAAAATAGCGAACAACGGATCAATCACGCTTCCTCGTATACGTGCGCATGTATCACCCTGGAAGAAAGGACACATTAACCCTCTGATTGGCAGGGTTCTCCTCAGTCTTCACACTCGTAACACGCTCTGATGCAAGTTTAGGGCGTCATTCAGGAAGACATCACTGACAGCAAAGGAAGTGGTCCAGTGCTTGATGATTTTAATACCTTTAGTTTTATTTTGTATAGTAAAACCGTCCATTATTCAGTGAAGTAACAACCATTATACTGTCATGAGCTATCAAAGATTAGCAGCTCCAGTACGTACAGTAGGAATGAACCAAGGGATTCACATGGAAAGGCGATAAGCCCTCCCGCCGTGGGTACTGAAGCTCTGGCCTTAATCCTAGCTATACAGACGCTGATCACGATTACCGGTATCCTGTGTTTGAAAGTTAAAATGACTTTGTTATCACGTACTGCACTGCGCGCCCGTCCAACTGCAGTGTGTGTAGTTTAGTCCATCTGCTTGTATCATTATTGGATCTAAATTGTTTCTTTTAGCATTTGAGACAAGGTCAATTAGATCTTGTTCACACACACACACACACACACACACACACACACACACCAATCGTTAACTGTATATTATGACACTCTCACTATCCAGGCTTCTCTACTACACCAAACTGTTATTTTTATTTTTATTTTTTTAACTCTTTGGTATTGGAAAACGAAATAAGGACCACATTCCTCTCAATCAACAAGTGTGGAATCGAAAGTTTGCGTGGGTCTCATTTTCAGAAGTGGCTGCTATTTCTTCCACATGGGAAATTGGTTTGAGGTTCAGTTATTAAATGAGTGGCTGTGAATTGAATTAATTGTGCGTCAAGTATCGAAGCAGTGTCACAAAGAGCGTAGTTGTTTTTACGAAGCTCCCAATCTAGAAAGGTAAATACTCCGGCGTACCTCCTGGTGGCTGTGTGAGGTACAGTCATCCAGAGAGATTAAGTAACTAAATGTACTCGGCTCAGTTCGTGACATTTAAACAGAATAATTCGTGAGAGGACACCTGGACCAGTGATCTGATAATGACACACACACACACACACACACACACACACACACACTGACATACACACACAAAAAAAAAAAAATGAATATAAACGCAAGAAATGCATTCAAGTCTGACCATGAAAGATGTGCTTTAAAAAGAATGCATGGCTAACGATGGAAAAGTCCTATATAAAAATGAATATTGCGGAAATAAAAGTTCGTCAGCCCTGCAGTAGAAAAATCTGTTTGGATCTCACAATATAAAAGTGTTGCAATCCCTGACGTGAAAATACTTTGAGATCGCGGCTTCCCTGCAGCTCTGTGCACTGGTTTGCCCGCGACAGTTTCAAGGGCGAGTGCACGTGTGTGTGTGTGTGTGTGTGTGTGTGTGTGTTGTGGAGAGAGAGAGAGAGAGAGAGAGAGAGAGAGAGAGAGAGAGAGAGAGAGAGAGAGAGAGAGAGAGAGAGAGAGAGAGAGAGAGAGAGAGAGAGAGAGAGAAACAGACACACCATTTATCTCCCCAGAAAGCCAGTGAGTCCCAGCCACGTGTTGTGTGTGTAGTTTTCTTTCTTGATTTGTCATGTCATGTTTTGTTTAAAGAAAAAAATGGAATGTGGTATGTTTTTGTTGGTTCTCCCTCGACTCTCTCTCTCTCTCTCTCTCTCTCTCTCTCTCTCTCTCTCTCTCTCTCTCTCTCTCTCTCTCTCTCTCTCTCTCTCCTCACACAGCCTGGTTTGCCCGTAATTACCGCGGAAAACACAACACACGAAATTATAATTAATTTCCCCTAAAATCGATCAGCTTAAATAAGTTCTGTCTTCTCCATTTTGGTAAAAGTTAATCAACGCGTCTTGCGGGTGAGTAATTAACCAGGTGTTCGTGGGAAGACAGGGGAGGGGGGAGCCGTGGAGGAGATAGGGAAGTGGGGATGGGGGAAGGGAGACTGGGGAGGGGAATGGGGAAAGTGGAAGGTGCAAAGGATGAAGGAGAGTAAGGAAGGATAGGAAGGAGGCGAAGTATTTTTTAGGGAGGGTGGAATATTAACAAGGCTTTCACGTCCTCGCCACCTTCACTCATGATAAGAAAATAACACAATTTGGAGAGAGAGAGAGAGAGAGAGAGAGAGAGAGAGAGAGAGAGAGAGAGAGAGAGAGAGAGAGAGAGAGAGAGAGTTGACACATTTTTCCTTTAAAGTTTGATGTTTTTTATCGAGCACTTTGAATGGTAGTTGGATGGCCCTCATTTACTCCCCATAGTCACCTGCCTCGCCTCACCTTCCCTTCCCTTCCCTTCCCTGCCCTTCCCTTCCCTGCCCTTCCCTGCTTTCCTTCCTCTCTCGTGGTGTCACTGATGTCTGTGTGACTCTGAATGAAGCACGATGGGACTTACCTATTATAATTATTTCATCTCCTGATAACCGTATCTTATTGACTAGATGTGTGTATGTGTGTGTGTGTGTGTGTGTGTGTGTGTGTGTGTGTGTGTGTACCACTGTCTATTTATCCTTATCTTGTGTTTGTCTCTACGAATTTGTAGTTATCTACTTCCCTTTCCCATCCCTCCCCACCTCTCTCTCTCTCTCTCTCTCTCTCTCTCTCTCTCTCTCTCTCTCTCTCTCTCTCTCTCTCTCTCTCTCTCTCTCTCTCTCTCTCTCTCTCTCTCTCCACACACACAAACACAAGGACACACTCATTTCTTCGTACCATTAATCTTGCTAGGCCGTGTGCTGGTCTTCTCGCTGCTGACGACCACTGTCTTCACAAATTACACTTTTCCAGCGTCCGGCATTTACTTCTACCTACCCAACATTTCTCCATTATTCATCAAAGACATTTACGTTGGTACAGAGTGGCCTTCCTCAATAAAGTGTTCATGCTTTTTACTCTGTATACGAAGGTGGAGGGTTTTCATACATAACACTTTTATTTGGGAGTGAGATACAAAAGTTGTGAGAATTTTAGGGCTTTCAGTTTTTTTTTTTTTTTTTTTTTAAGGTTGCCATCCCGTCAGTGTGTCTGATAATTACCTCGTCGTCCTCGGTGACGTTCCGTTGCCTCGCCGCCTGCAGCACTGTGCCTCGTGTACTGTGGAGGCGGAAGCCCTCTCCAACAGTATTATGTTAATGAAGTAATACCTCATTCATGAGTTGGATAATTACTTTACACACACGACATTCATTATGAATTTCATTACTGTCCTTACCGTTCCTTCAAATGGCGACTCGTTCATCATACCGTATAACACAGCCTGCCTGTACTCTCTTTTCTACTCTCCGTTGGTAAAGTCTGTAACACACACACACACACACACACACACACTCAAGTAAGAGTATATCCCTTGTAATGTGTTTGTTCTGTGGATGGTTCACAATCCACAAAACAGCTTTACTTGGCAAATGTGACCTGACTCTTAGGCCCCGCTGATCTCCTGTGGCCTTGTGTGAGTGCTGGCAAGAAGTGGATGGTGCAGCAGCGGTAGCAGCCTGTCTGGCTCCTGGTGGCTTCCCGGGACATGCTAGGCTGCTGACTTGCCGATGTGTTCACCCTGCCACCCACAGCCTCAGTGCAGTGCGGTCCCTCACCATGCAAACAGCGACATGGCCTCGCCTGCCCATGACAAAGGCGATACATTGTGCGCATGTTGAACCTTACCACACACACACACACACACACACACACACACACACAATATATGTTTGTGTACTATATATATAGATACAGAGATAGTTAGATAGACAGATACACTAACTGATGGCTAGATATTGTTGTATATAAAGGAAAACAGTAAAGGAAAGAGCGTAAGGGTCACCATGGCTCCCGAACTGCTGCAAATTCGAACAAGTGAGACTAACTTCAATTTAATTCGTGGCAAGAAGAGGGGGAGTCACTAATTGATTTATGCAGAGAGCGGACACCGCCCCCCCCCTTATCCTGTTTGCGCTCTCTCCTCTCTCTCTCTCTCTCTCTCTCTCTCTCTCTCTCTCTCTCTCTCTCTCTCTCTCTCTCTCTCTCTCTCTCTCTCTCTCTCTCTCATCACATTCTCTGTCGCTCAGTGGCAGCCAGCTTCACCTTCCCAACACTGAATAACGCAGCGGTACCACCGGTGAGACACAGACAAGTAAAGTCAATGCCATCAGCGCGTCAAAGATTTACGCCCGACTTTTACCTAAACTCTGAAATTCTTTCAATATTGCATCGGGTCACTTTCAGTTCAGTGGATTCCGAGGCTATATAAAGCGTATTTCTCCCACGGGATTGAAAATACCGTGAGAAGGAAGACAATTTTATTCCATGGATTCGCCAATTAACCGCATTATTTATCTATTTGTCCATTGCAGAGTCTGAAAATCACACTTATCTTTTAAGTACCTTAAGAATAATAATAACTGTTGATTTGTTAGACACTCTATTTCATGGATAAGCCGATAATCGAATGCTTTTAAAATACTCTCAAGGTTTTACAAATACCAAACCCATTAGAGTGTGCGTTCAATTTAATGACGCACACGAGAGGTAGGAGAACCAATAGTGGAATGCTTCAAAATATACTGTAGTTTTACAGATACCAAAGCCATTAGACTGTTTGTATTCGATTTAAACGCTGCACGTAAAGTGACGGGACTTATCTCAAGCATCGTTTTGTAAAGTTAGATTAGTGGAGATTTTTCCACAGCTCGGTATTGTTAGAGGGCGGATGAAACTTTCCACATCAGGCCTGGAAATGTAGGCAGTTAACGCGCCACAAACTCACCTCGACCCTTCACCCTTGACCCTCGCCTGCCCCTTGACTTCACTTTTCTCTTGAACGTCATGCACACAACTCACCTAACCTCACCTAAACTCACCCTACCTCATCTCATCTCACCATCTCGGGAATGAATTCTCTCTCTCTCTCTCTCTCTCTCTCTCTCTCTCTCTCTGACTGTGGTAATAAGTAACTAAAAACCTGTGACGCGGTCTTCAGATCAGCTTAGCCTCCCTGCCTCCCCTCGCTGCCCGTCAGTCAACACGCACCTGTGTACCCATCGTGGCCACGGGAGGGATGCCTTGCCTTGATCTGTGCTACGGTAGGATGTCCTATTATCCGTGAGCCCTCGCACACACACACACACACACACACACACACACATAGACACACGATTTGATCCTAGTCATATAATATAAAATTAATTATCATGATGCAACAATAATTTACCGTAAATGTTAATGCCGGTCAGCTAATCAAGGCATGACATGATCGCCCCGCCTGGGGTCCGGACGGCTCACGGCTCATCGGCACCCTCACCACCGCTGCCACGACAGTCTTCCTTGTCGGAGCTCACTGGACTATCAGAGAAACCTGCATGCACGCGAAGGGGGATTAGTAATTGCCACAAAAGATCCTTCGGTGACAGAACCGGCGGCGCGACCTCACGGAATGTTACTGTGTTGTATTATGATGCACCCACTGCCGGGGAACGCACCATCGCACCTCACGCCGCTGTCATTGCTCCTGGCGTGATATCCAGAAATCCGTGTCATTAGGGAGTGTCCGGATGGTATCATGCGCTGCCTTTGCAATCCCAGGACACATTCCGGAAGTCTCCTGCCAGCAAATCTCCATACAGACGCTTCCGGTCTCAGCAAATATTGGTAGGATCGATCAGCATTACTTACTAGATATTTACGGCAAAGGAGACGTGAAAAATGCTACAAACAAAAGAAGGAAAGCTTGATGCGCGCTGCCCCGTATACACACCCCGTTTTAGCTTTGATCCTTGTGGTCGTTCCCTTGATCTCCTTCGCCCCAGGTTGTTATTTAGATACATTTCGATGAAAGGGATTACTTCATCGGAAACTTGCTTCATTTCCATATGGCAGGAATTGACGCTAATAGATTATACAGCCAACTGTGTCTGATTCAGTGCCGCAGTGCGATCGCTGATTTAACGCGTGGCCGCACCAGCTCTACCTTATATCCTGTGAAGCCCCAAGTGGTAAACACGTCAACTTGTCTCCGCAGGCCGCTGTTCAGTGTGCAGGTCGCTCATCCACATGATAACACGGCTTTTCTGGATGATCCTTCTGACCTCTTAACCTTTCCTTTGGTACTAGCACACTCAATGAGCCGCTCTTACATAAACAATAATTAACGCGAGGCTCATCTTCATTCTTCTCCATAAATAGTGACGGTGCCATACGCATATTGTAGTTCAGATCCACAATGCGTCGAGTGAATACCTCCCGGCCGGCCCATCCAGTTCGAGGCTGCTAGTCTGTGTTCCAAGGCGCGTGAGACTCGTCAGGTTTCGGTGTTCCTGACACGTGCACGAGCAGCCCTTGCATTTTCAACAGATAGTCCGCAAATATATGCAATTTGTTCTTATTGAAAATTCATTGTTAAGTGAATGCATTACCTCAACACTGTATGTATTGCAAAAAGCTTTCTGTGTATTACGAAGCACACAAGAAAGAAAAGAATTGTGTTGAAAATATTTGTAACCCTCTTTAAACATTTTCTCGGTGCTGTCAAATACACCTCGTGTTATTTCAAAGATTACTGATGTCGTGAACTTATTGTGCTGAGAAAACGCGTCATTGAATGCCTTTGTATTTATCCCAAAACTTTGTTCCTTTGTTCCCACGTATGTACATTATGCTGCAGTTTGAACTATGTTTGGTGTATTAATTGTCTCGCGCTCAATTAATACACGAGACAGCAGAGGCAACAATACATGGAAGTAAGGATGAGTGCACAGAAAGGGGAGGCCAAAGGAGACCGGCGCGGTGTGAACTCTGGCAAGGGACGCAGCGCCTCAGATGGATTCATGAACCCGGAAACCTGTAAATATATACGTGTTTGTATAATTTCCTCTCTGTTTATTCTTGTCTTTGCAACGCTTTACTGTCTCTCTTGTCCATGTGTCATTTTCCTGTCGTCGTGAGGGGGAAGCGTTCCTTTTTGTCCGCGGCGCCATTACCATATTTATGAAGCTACATATGACTCGCTGATGTGATGACCAACTACGAGGCTTCGATAACGAGTTTGGTACAGCTGAAGAGCAGGCTGTGAACTACCCCCCCAACTGGATATGAGGCACAAGGTGGACATGTAATTAGCGTGCGTAGTGTGCATGCTGCTAGTCTGGAGGTCGCTCATCAGTCAGTCAGGGAACCAGCGGGCGTGGTGGTTAAGGCGGGGGCGCTGTGAGGGTGTGCCAAGACCCACCCGCAACATCAGAAACAGGAAACACCCTTGTGTCATTGCATCACTTGAAGGTATTGGATGAAGTTAAGCGATGTCCACTCGTTCGTTACTTACAGCGGTGTTGAAAATTTTGCACTGCGTCCAGCAATCAATGTATAGATGTCATCTCGCTACACTACATTTTTGGTAGTCACGTATATGATAATTATATAATAATCAATTCCTGCAAATGCTTCCTTGTTTCATGTGAACAGCTTGAATTTCCCAGCCATTTGAGAGCATAGTCTACGTTGGGGGCGGATGGGCGAAGCTTAAGGCATACCGTCTTTCAGTGATTGCCCCGGAGGCACACGTTGCCTCACTGCAGCGGCCGCTGGTGCAGGCGATGCATTGGTGTGTTTCTCTTTTTTTTCTTTACCAGTGTAGCCAGTGTTTTGATAACGGAATCCGTCGTGGGTGAGATGGCATGCTGGTACTTTAGAAAAATTGCGAATGTCATTTTAAGATCATTATTACGTGCGCCTTTTATCCCCAGAGTGCACCATGGGGAACCACAGCAGATAAGCTCTTAATAATGTCTTCTCTTCACCAGCAGAGCGAGCACGCGTCGGTGAGATCGAGCAGCCCTGCGGAGGGATCCTCGCTGGCCCACTCGGGCCGCTCCTCCGTGCCCCTGGATGGCGCCCGAGTCACCGCGGGATCCAGCGGACTTGGCAGCACCGAGAATGTCTCGAGCGCCGCCGCAATCCACACAGCGCCCAGAATACCTCGCCCCTTGATAAGTACACAGTCCCCGGTCCCTTTGGGTCGAATGGGTAGGTCTGCCTCTTGTTTAGAGGAGCAGAGATTACCTCTCACTTCCACCTCCTCCCTTCCCCGCCGCTCCTCCACCCTCGTCCTCCATCCCGAGTTCTTTCCGCTCAACCTCTCCACCAGTAGGGAGAGTTGTGTATAGTCAGGGGGCAGCTGCTCGCTCCCTCTGCTGCAGTGTTCGTAAGGTAGGTAACTAGCTGTTTCGTGGGTTTATGGCAGTATTTAGTGTTTTTACCAGTGTCAAAATGTGCTGCGTGCTTGCTAACGACTGTGGCGTGCTAGAGCCACTTTGTTCCCTGTCCAGAGGGAGTGTGCCACTGAGCGGGGGGAGGGAAGGCACTTAGGTGGCAGTGTTGTGAGTCTGATGGTAATGCCACACAATGTGCGTCGTGGGGAAAGATGTTCTTCACTTTGCAAAGGGAACTTTAGTTACCCCTTGCAATGAGGATTGACTGCAGATTGACTTTCCTCTTCACCACTCGTTGTTGGGAGTTAACGAGACTTTTTTGTGTAAATTTAGAACAAATGTGGCAGTGTGAATGAAGTTTGTGACCGTAATTGATGCTCCGGTGTATTTGTCGATCAAATAAAAGTGATTGAATATCATGGGTGTGTTATTACTCAACCGAATGTCTGATACAAAGCATCACTATAAATTACATAAATATAACAATGGTGCAACGTTTGTGAAACGAGTATGAAAATTTATCTTCAACAAGTAATGAAGCCATTACTGCTCTTCTCCAGCAATGCCCAGTGAAGCCTGTCAGATGAGTGATTTTATATGAAAGTTGGAAATCGATGTCTTGTGGAAGCAGACGGACAGGAGTAAAAAAAAAAAGTGTAAACTGGCTCCTGCTGCGTTGGCTGCGGCGCCCATCTAGTCAGCCGCGCATCCAGGCTAGTGGGTGTTCGCTGAGCTGTGACAGAAGTGTGATGTTACCCGAAACTGTGGACGTTTAGTGTTGCCTCGTCAGCTTCAGGCAGGCTACCGTGGCTTGAAGCCTGTACCGTGCTGCTGAAGCCATCCTGGGACGCCTCTTGCTGGAAATACTGCAGAAATTAGGGAAAAATAAGAAGTCACCCCATGTTGTTGGACCGCGGCCACTGCAGCTTCCCTAGGCGGCGCTGATGTGCAGGTAAGAACATTTAATCAGTTTAGATGGACTGTATCATTATTTGCAATGGTGTATTCACTTGTTTTCAGGTTTGCTGGCCCTTCAGTGTTACTCTGCGCACACTAAGTAGGAAAAATGCATTACTATCACGTTTGTTGGTGGAGAGGTAGGGGGTTGGTGGGAGGCAGGAGTGGGTGGGAGGGTGATGGAGGGCGCCAGGCGAGGGGCGGCGGGCGGGAGGTACGAGCACTATTACTCACACAAAATGGAATATACAATGACCGTCGTCCATCGCTGCCCCCAACACGTGCCTAATTAAACATGGACGTGACACAATTCCTCTGTTCCGCTGGAGGGGCGAGTACGGCCCGGCCACCGCGGCTCATAACCTTTGAATAACTTCTGTCGATTAATAACCCAAATGGAGGAATGTCTACGACTGCTTGCGATTAATACGGGTCCTTTGGCCTGCCCTCCTCATACGTGAGTGACCGCTCATGTAAGGGTGGCGTTGGCGGTGGTGGTGGTAGTGGTAGTTGTGGTGGAAGAGGAGGAGGGAAGGGAGTGTACGAGGTGCTTGATCGTGGTGGTATTGGTGTTGGATCAGATGGATTTGGTGACAGAGGAAGGGCTCTCCTGTGTGGTGGAGATGGTGGTGGTAGTAAGAACAGCTGCGGGGAAGGGCAGGCAATGGTTGAGGGTGAATTCACGAGGGAGATCAGTGACAGAGGCAAAGTTTTCTCGTACATGAGGCAGTATCGAACTGATGTGAAACAACCACCGGACTACCTAACGATCCAGCACTAATTAACCGTCCACAGCTGTAGTGAAACGCACTTTTCTTATTACAATGGAAGAATTCGATGCAGGGATTCTTAATGGCAGCGTGTTAAGGGTCCGTGGGGGACTTACAGACTAAAGAACGGTTCAGTTGCGATGTCTGGTTCACTTTCTTACCGAGCTTTGTGAGGACCCGGACAAGGGATGGTACTAAGGTCCTCGTGGGAAACACTGCCTCACCAAACACCAGACACAGGTGGCGCTGCTGCCTCGCTCCGTCCTTCACGTAGTTTTAATCCTTTCAGTATCACGGCTTTTGTTTGATTTTACTCTTAATACCACTGGAACATTTGCTTAATTTAGTGATTTTATTTTTGTAGATAAGTGGTTAAAAATCATAGTCTCATTAGTTTTATCGTATTCTACTGTAGAATGGTTAACAACTGGTGACCTTATTAAGTTTTCTACTGGTGAATACTGGATGGGTTAAGAGGGACAGCGCGAGGAACGTGTATGGCATTCTTTTCAGAGTAATTCTTAAGCGAAGAGGATTTACGACGTGCATAATTGAGATTTTCGCTTTGCCATTATTTCCTGAAATTGGCTTGATTAATAGGATATGGAGACGGGAGAAATGTGTAATTAAAACACGTTGTCAGATAATGAATGACATTAATTTGGGATAATTACGAGGTTCCAATATTTTATACGCCTCATGGTAGGCTTCGTGCAGCGGGAGCATCACACTGCCGGGGGGAGGGATGGAGATGAAAGGATGAAGGGGGAAGGATGGAGTGGGGGTGAAGAGGAGAGGGTGGTAGGATGGAGGTAAGGGAGGAGGGATGGTGGGATAGGAGTTGGGCGAGTTAGGTATGGGTAAGTAGGGGATGGTTTTGGGTGGGGGACCGGCAGGCAGGAGAGGGCGACGGAGGCTGGACTGTGGGGGGGGAGAGGGTACGGGCGGTAGCACGGTGCTGGGTAATGAGGACGTGCAGGGTCGGACTGTAACAATGGACGTATGAATTTCGTGTACATCTGTGTTGAGGAAATGAGGAATTTTATACTGGAACAAAATTTTAGGTATTGATACTGTCCGGATACTTTCTTAAACCATCTGTTACAAAGAGCCCAAGAGAACTGCGTCACAACCCCCTCCACACGGTAACTGTTTACTACCGTTGTTTACTTACCGTTGTCGACTCTAAACAAGTCAGGTGAATGCAACACGTACACGTACAAACCTGTCGCTCCCATGAAAAATATATTCTATGAGGAAAATATGTTTATTCGGAGAAAATGAAGTGCTTACAAAATAAATTCTCAACTCTTCCGTTAACGAGTCCGTGTTGATATCTCGTTGCTGCGGCACACGGCTCCTGTTGTACGTTTTGTGTGCGCTCAGTAGAGGAAATGTATTATTTGTTCATTAATAGGAAATTTTTTATTACTGATTATTTCACATGTATTCATAAATCGCATTTTTGCTTAACAATGACTGAAAATTTTACTAACATGATCTGAAATATTAAATGTTGTGAACTGCTGTTTTTTTTTTAAATTTATATATATAGTTTATAGTTTATGCAGCTTTTTCATCGTGCACACTTGTGTTTGTTAATATGTGTAGCGTTGGTGTAAGGGAACGCAACATTTTCCACAGGTGAGGCATTGCGTGCACGGACCCATCCATCCTGATATGAAGGAGCGTCTTGTCAGTGAGGTACATGGTGAGGTTGTGTGGATTGTCTGCTGCAGGCTATCGGAGTACAGACAGACTGACTTGTTCTGGTCGTCCGCGTCTTTTGGGAAACAATGAAAGATAAACAAGTGGTCGCGGCGGCCTCCTCGGGGCCCAGCTGGGGAGAGAGAAGGCCCAACTTGATAAAACAAAAAACTGAGGTAGAGTTACGATGCTGTTCTCGTCTTAAGTTGTGGTGTGAGGGAACCTTGGGAGAAAAAGTTTACATAATTTTCAGATTTTTATTCTAGCGAGTTGCCAAGCATACTACAGTCGCCCATGACATGAATCGTTAGCCTTGTTTTGTGCTGGGCGTCGGGTTGTTCGGGATGAAACAAAGGCAAAACCTGGAATGTACGTGCATGTACATACACGAACTGGTGTGTAAAATGTTCAGCCAACTGCTGTAAAATGCTCACCTCTCGTGTTGCTGCACCGAGTGTTCTGTTTGTGCTCCTCGTCGGTGTTGGTGCATAAAGAGCCGCTTGTTGCTCGTACCGCGACACTGAGCACCATCAAGGAGGCCCTTTAAATGTACATGTATTATTCAGCATGTCATTTCACTGTAAAATGCGTGTGATATGTATAGCAATACTGGTAATGATTATAATGACGAAAATGGTGTAATAATAATAATAGTAATAATAATAATAATAATATTAATAATAATAATAATAATAATAATAATAATGATAACTCCTACAATACTTTTATAGAAGGAAGTATTTTATTATGTCTTTGGCAGCAGTAAATGAACACTAATTACGACTGACGTACAAGACTTGAGGCAGACGCTCCCAATGGATGAATGCGGGAAAAAAGTGAATAATGAAGTATAAAACATGCACACATCACAGCCAGAGAGTGAAGGAGCTCGCTGCCACACAAGGAGCGGCGGCTGTAATTTAGTTAGGATATAGAGCTTGGTGAACCGGATGTAATTGGTTTATTATTATTATTATTATTAGTAGTAGTAGTAGTAGTAGTATAGTAGTAGTAGTAGTAGTAGTATGTATGCATGTATGTATTGTTATAGTTTACAGGTTTCTTGACTTGACTTTAGGCTTACTGGACAATATGTTAACGGAATACGTAAGTAAAAATGTGTGTACCATGTGAAGCGAAAAAGGTCTAGTCTTACGTAGTGCTGTAGCAGTTCTCCTTTATAATCCCCCGTCTTACTCGCTTGCATACTTAATGTTTGATACTTTCATTACAGGATATTGAAGAAAGAAAAAAGCTGCACCACAGATAATGTTTGTAATACATAGAGGAAAAATTTTCCGTCAAAGAACAAAGTTTAGAGTGTATGAAGGGAAACTTTCTCTTCAGGTAAACTCGGGGTGTCCTCGGATTAGCCGGGACGGGGTGGGGCAGGATGGGGCAGGACGAGGTGGGACTAGGTAAGGTGCAGCGGAGCGGGGAAGGGTGAGGCTGGATAAGGCGGAGAGGGATGGAGGATTTAATTTTTTTTTTCTTTCAACACTGTTCATTGGTGTAGTGAACTTGTTAGGTATTCATACATGGCCGCGTTGTTCATTTTATCACTGACATCTTTTTCTCATCACCATTACACCCTCGCTGATGTAGATAGTATCGTCTCATCATTATATCATTATTGTTCTTCCTCGTTGCCATAACCGTAAAGGAAAAAAAAATATTACACGATACTCTTACCTTTCCGTGTGCATTGAATTACCAGTTTTCAGAGCGAGGTACGAATACGTGTATTTGCTTGTTGACTCTCGTGTTTGACTCCCGCCTGCCGGAATACCAGAATATTGGCGGCGGCCCGTTGTACCTGTGACGATTCGATATACCACATCACCTGCAATGTTCTCGTATACACTTACTCACACACACACACACACACACACAGAGAGAGAGAGAGAGAGAGAGAGAGAGAGAGAGAGAGAGAGAGAGAGAGAGAGAGAGAGAGAGAGAGAGAGAGAGAGAGAGAAGGGTACCTGGAGATGTGTGTGTTAGTCTATAAAGAGGATATTTATTAACCTCTTTACTGTTGTTAATAAACTGCATGTGGGTGGACAAGAGAGAGAGAGAGAGAGAGAGAGAGAGAGAGAGAGAGAGAGAGACCCGCGCACACACCCATCCCACTCCCACACACACACAAACACAAACACACACACACACACAGTCACCAGTCTCAGGCCGAGGTGGTGGTAGTAGTGGTGGTGGTGGTGGTGGTGATGGGTACAGGCAGCTCGAGGTCTGAGCCCCGCAGCGAGGCACAGCTTGACAGGTGGATGCTTTTTACCAGCTAGCCCGCCACAGCACGTTCCTGGCCCTCAGTCTTGTGTCAGATAAAACAACAGCGTGTGCGAGTGTTTGTCGATATTCGTTAAGCACTGAAGCGTGAAATCAGCCAGAGAGCAACGCGTGTAATGGCTTCCCACAGGCCCGTCACATACCTGCATGCACGTAGGCAGGAAGTCTTTTGGTTGTGCATGCAAGTTTATATATTTACTACCTTCCGCAACGGCCTTCGCATTGCTCTTTTTGGTTGCGATTCACCACCGCGCAAATGGTTCCTGGAAATTGTTTAGTCCACTGGCGTCTTTTTCCAGTTGTTGCCTTTCGTCGTAACCGTAACGTGTGTCGGAGGCGGAGGAAGCAAAGCGGCCGTGATGGGAGAGGGGATGGCGGTGATGGTGGTGGGGGCAGTTGTGGGATTCCCTGGCATTTCTGGACGTGCTCTGATTCTGTGCAAGCTCCTGCCTTCCCAGTACGCTGACGCGAAGCCCTGTTCGCCGCCCCTCTGAGTGATGCGATGCTAATTAGAGTAAACGTGTGCGAGAAGTGTTTTTAATAGTGTGAGTGTAAAGGTGAGCATTACCTGATGTGTGTAGCTACCTGTAACTGACGCATATTAAATATGAAGACGTGCAGACAATAGAGAAGCAGGCTGTGCCTAACGGCAGTTAGAGGAAGGCCTTAAGTTGGAATAGCATGGAGAGTGAATATAAGAGAAAAGATAGGTAGGTATATATATATATATATATATATATATATATATATATATATATATATATATATATATATATATATATATATATATATATATATATATATATATATATACACACACACACACCGTGGGATAAGTAAAAGTGGAGGAAATAAAGTTTAGGGAAGGAGGGTGACAGGTGAGGTGCGCGCAGCAGGTAATGGACGACGTGGTATGTGATAAACAGGAGGGTTTCCAGGAAGGGATTGGGATGTACGAGTATTGAGCAAAGTTTTGCCGTAAGACAGCGGGTTGAAAAAGCACAGGTACGGTGTGAAGGGGAGACTTTTAGAAACAACGAGTTTTCGTAATTACCCTGTGTGTGTGTGTGTGTGTGTGTGTGTGTGTGTGTCGCGGTGATTGGATCCGAATGCAAATTGTTGTAAGGTAAAAAGGAAGCATTTTTCCCCTTGGCCATTTCAGATATCAATGGTCGGAGTTGTTTCGAAGATAAAAATGAGAGCGATTGGAAAGGGGAGCTTCTGAAGCGTTCACAGTTTAACTTGCGAATAAAGTGATGCGATACTCAGCCCAAAGAATGTTGGAAAAATATTCTTTGATGTGGTATTGGTATTTTAGATGTGCGGCAGTGCAGAGACAAGACAAGGAGAATATAAATAAGCCAAATCATGTGAAGGCTTTACTGTGCCAATGTGTGAAGAAGAAAACTCTTGTAGCGTTTAGATCATTCATGAACATCTTGAATTTGTGGGTGAGTTGAAAGATTTGTAGGTGCAGTGAATGACAGGAGCACCAGACGAGACAGAAAATGGAGTGAGGCAAGTGTGGGTGGAAAGTTTTTGTTTTTGTTATAAGTTAGGTAACGGGTGGAATGAGTTAAAGAAACACCGTATGAGGAAATTCTGATAACATTTTTGGTAACATTTTAATCTTTAAAAAAATATTTATTTTTTCTTGGTACAGACCCTAACATGAGCTGAGGCAAAATTTTACCTTGATTCTGAATATTGTAAAGAACTTAATGGGATGCGTGAGATCTTTAAAGACAAAATTAAGCTTCATGTGTGGAAGAAATATCAGAAATTCAGTTAACAAGAAAAGAAAGGTTTTGAATATTCTTCTCATGTGGAAAGAAACAGTGGAAAAGTGGGGGCGGAAACATGTATGCATGAATTTAAAAAGAGAATAAAGAGAGAAAAATTAAAAGTGAGGAAAGAAACAAATGTTAACTAATCTGATAACAAAAGAACGTGTGCCAGACCAAGAATGTTCTTAGAGAGAGAGAGAGAGAGAGAGACAGACAGACAAAATCAGACAGAGAAACAGACAGAGACAGACAGGCAGAAAGGTGAAAACAAGAGAATAAGTGATTGATAGACGGGAATGGAGATGTGTGAGGCTGAATAAATGACTCAGAGCTGCACCCCTCTTGCCTTGACACTTGCTAGAACGAGGGCGGCCCAGGACGTCCAGACAGTGACCAAAGTTTAGATGTCTGTGTCAGGGCGAGGTAGGGTCAGTGCTCGGTTCCTGAATGGTGCCCGATTGCTTGTGGAACTCTGAATGACTTTTATTTATATACTTTGGTCAACATGTGATTCGGTCGTTAAAGAAGTTATCTGCATCCTTGTTTAGTGTAGTGGTGGTGGCGGTGGTGGTGGTGTTGGACGAGGAGATGGGTGATGGTGGTTGTGGAGGGATAACAGTAGTATTAGTAGCTGTAAGAGTAAGAGGGGGAGGAGGAAGGGAAGGAGTGAAGGCGATGTTAAGGATATTAAAGAGGAGAAGGGAAAGTGATATGATGAGAAGGAGAGAAGCAAGAGAAAAAGTAGTAAAACTAGAGCAAGAGAACGAGGAGGAGGAGAAGGAGGAGAAGGAAGAGAAAGGAGGAAAAGGAAGAGGAAGGAAACGAGGAGGAGGAGATGGAGGAGTAAGTGGGCGGGATGAGGAATGGATGGCTCATCTATAAATGCACGCACCACTTTCTACATCTTGCTCCTAGTCATATAATATTTAATTTTTAATTTAGTTCCCAAAGGATCGTCCGCATTAATAATCCATCGCCATATTCGGTTTGTGTGATATATCAGGTTGCATTCAGTTCCTCCTGTAAAAAACAATAAATCCCTTGGTGAAGGAGCGGAGGAGGAAGGCGGCGGAGTGGCTGTCGCTGTGCCGAGAGTGGAGGAAGAACGGTGGATGAGGAAAGGAAATCGAAGTGACAACGTCATTTTGGTTCTCAGCAAATTGGTTCTGGGTTTTTTCTATATACATTTGTTTTTATGGCGCCAAGAACTGCAACAAGTATGGTGAATTCAGTACAATTTCCATTCAAGATAAGTAATATGAAACATTTATATAATACAATCTATATAAAAAATTATTATCCAGACTACACATGAACTTTGATCATTAATGAAATGTAAGACATAAACCAGCAACAAAAAAATCTTCATGTACCCACGACTTTCATCATCATTTGAATTATAACGGAGTGTTTGGAAAGGCACGTGTATCACCGCCCATATAGCTTCCTGTTGAAGGGTGGATAGCACGGTAATGGTGACTGGATGGAGGAGGAGGAGGCGAAGGGGGAAGAGGAGGAGGGATGATGATAATGAGTGGATGGGCTTTGCTGGACATGTAGATGCAGAAACAGAGGATGGCTGAGAACGTTTGAATTTTGTATAGAGTGAGGAAGAGGAAAGGGTGGGATGATGAGCTCTTAAACGTGCCATTTTCTGACCAGGCAATCAAACGTTAAAAGGGATACGACGACGAACATTAGGAAAAATACTGCAGCCATCTAGGAAATCAAAAAGGGAAGAAAAGAGAACAGGAAAGGGTGGGATGATGACCTCTTACCGACAAACATGCTCTTTTCTCACCAGGCAATCAAATGTGAACAGAGGTACGAGAAAGAACACTAGGAAAAAAGAAAAACACTGTACCCATCTAGGATTTCAAAGCAAAAATAGCGAAGGATTAAAGTTAAAGACCTTCACCCCCAGAAAAAAAAAAAAACACGTTGCAGTTCGGATAATGATGCTTGCTTGTGGTGGGGATGGGGAGGAGCGGCTCGGTAACACTACGATTATGTCCAGAACTTTTTTCATCTCACTGGAGAGACAAAAGATGAGGAACGGGTGAGAAAATCCACGGAAAGCGATCAGTAATAAGAGACGACTGGTCTGCGACGCTCCTCTTGACTGGAAACAAAGAAACGGAACACGAGGGGAGGAAACAAGGGTGATGAAGGTGTGTGTTTGAGAGAGAGAGAGAGAGAGAGAGAGAGAGAGAGAGAGAGAGAGAGAGAGAGAGAGAGAGAGAGAGAGAGAGAGAGAGAGAGAGAGAGAGAATATTATAGAATCAGAGATAAAGGAGGGAGTGTGTGTTCGCGCGCGCGCGCGCGCGCGAGAGAGAGAGAGAGAGAGAGAGAGAGAGAGAGAGAGAGAGAGAGAGAGAGAGAGAGAGAGAGAGATTATTGTTCCAAAGATAGAGAGATAGTGTGTTTGTGTGTATGAGAGAGAGAGAGAGAGAGAGAGAGAGAGAGAGAGAGAGAGAGAGAGAGAGAGAGAGAGAGAGAGAGAGAGAGAGAGAGAGAGATTATTGTTCCAAAGATAGAGAGATAGTGTGTTTGTGTGTATGAGAGAGAGAGAGAGAGAGAGAGAGAGAGAGAGAGAGAGAGAGAGAGAAATAAAGCTCTGGGTTGTCTCCCACTCAGCCATTTGATGTCGCCCTCTCCCCTCTTCCCTCTCCCTCTCCTCTCCCCTATTCCTTCTCCCATCACCCTCCTTCATCGCACATTCCTGCTCTCCCCTCCCCCTTCACCCGTTTCCCCTCTGTCTCCCCTTCCGTCATGGGGCGTCGATAAGAAATGGAGTAATAGTAATAATAATAAACTGGAAACAGCAAAACATAACCGTTCGCAGCCTCATTATTATTACTGCAGAGCGAACCTTCATGAATTATTATTGTTATTATCATTATTATTGTTGTGATGATGATGATGATGATGATGATGGTGGTGGTGGTGGTGGTGGTGGTGGTGGTAGCTGCCATTACTACTGTTACTGTTGTCGTTCCTTTTTTGTTTCGTCGTAATCAGTTTACGTGGAAACTTTGTGGTCATCGACCGTGTTAATTAAATTTTTGAGGCGGGCGAATGCATGTGATTTAGGCATGATTATTATAATTCCGTGTTGCGAAAGTGTGATTATTAGTGCATGGCAGCGCGTTGTGTGTGTGTGTGTGTGTGTGTGTGTATGTAGGACGGAAATTTAGAAACACACACACACACACACACACACACACACACACACACACACACACACACACACAGAGATCATTAGTTCATGGCAGGGCTTTGTTTGTGTGTGTGTGTGTGTGTGTGTGTGTGTGTAGAACTGTATGTCAGAAACGCGCCCCCAACACACATCCACCCACACTTACCCACACACACACACACACACACACACACGCACACACACATCGCTTTTTGTCCCGGATGTTCAACAGCAAATTAATTGAACATAACTCCTTTGAA
Source organism: Scylla paramamosain (assembly GCF_035594125.1). NCBI lineage: Eukaryota > Metazoa > Arthropoda > Malacostraca > Decapoda > Portunidae > Scylla > Scylla paramamosain. The sequence continues at coordinate 20,509,155 of NC_087170.1, read as the reverse complement.
CTAATTGACTGACGCTTCACAGCTTAACTCACTAATCACCGCTCGACTGGAATGAGGTCACGGACTCTTCGCCAGCGTAGACGAGTGTTCCGGAGTGCTCCTCGGTGTTCCGAGGAGTTCAGTGGTTCCTCGTCAAGGCGGACAATTGTTCAGCTATGTTCTTTGTTCCGGTAATACAGCCAAGTGTTCCGTGGTGGAGTAAAGTGCAAGAAAAACTTAAACTTTCGTGATGGAACAGCATATCAGTTATTTGGAATCTCACGAGTTAATGACTTTTTTCGGAACATTATTTTGCTGGAAGACTTCACGATGGGAACAGTTAACCAACATTTTGCGGTGTGTGGATTAAAAATAAATGAATTAATAAACCAAGCAAATGAATAAATTATGGCATTACCGAGGACAAAACCTTTCATTTCGACACACTGAATTCCAATCTCGCTTTAATTTAGTTTAATAATATTCTTTATATACCGTAATTAGAAAACGTCCCGATGGTTGGTTTGGCATTTACTTCCTTGGGTTGAACTTCAAAGTGTGTGTGTGTGTGTGTGTGTGTGTGTGTAGTAGTAGTAGTAGTAGTAGTAGTAATAGTAGTAGTAGTGTTAAATGCCAGCTAAGGGCATGTACGTATGTAGGCTCTGTAATAGAAAAATAACGTTAATGTGTGTGTGTGTGTGTGTGTGTGTGCGCGCTCGCCTAGGATGCATCACTAGCTTTCCTCATCAAAGTAACAAAAACAATACATCAAAAGACTTAGAACAATTTCAAGAAACAAGGGTGGCTGCGTAAATTCCCTTTTGAGGTACCAGTAATAATCATAATAATAATAATAATAATAATAATAATAACAATAACAATAACAATAACAAAAGCAGCAACAACAACATCAAATATACAATTATCATACGGCAAACAATTTAATCCCTCAGTAAATTATGCATAAAGGCTCTAACTCTCTATTTTTAAATCCACCTCTACATGACGAAAATTTTCCATTGAGTCGCCAGTCACGAGAGCGAGCCATCACTGCCGCTGTGGCCCCAAAAATTCCACTGTATTCTCGATTGTGGGGAATGGCTGAATATCCATTTGCATATCCATATTGGTCTTCTCATGGGGCCATTGGGTTAGGGGAGTATGAGGAGGAAATATTTTTAGTTATATAAACTTTTATGTGTGTGTGTGTGTGTGTGTGTGTGTTACTGGGATACGAGGCTTTTGTGGACTTAATTAGCTAATGGGTGAAGGTGGGTACAGGAGGAGGACGAGGAGGACGAGGAGCAGCAGCAGGAGGAGGAGGAGGAGGTGGGGGGGTGGCATCGCTCCGCCTTCCTTACTGCTGCTCCCGCGCCGCTGAAAAATATTGGACGACTTCACTAACACACACACACACACACACACACACACACACACACACGAACCTACCTACATGTATAAAAATACCGAGCGACTTGGGATGAATTTTGACTTCAAGAGAGAGAGAGAGAGAGAGAGAGAGAGAGAGAGAGAGAGAGAGAGAGAGAGAGAGAGAGAGAGAGAGAGAGAGAGAGAGAGAGAGAGAGAGGAGAGGTGCCAGCTACTCGTCCTCAAAGCTTCATACAAACCGCCTCTTTTGTCTCCAAGAATTTGCCAACTTTCGTGCTTGGTCTCTCAAAAAAAATGGTCTCAAGTTTCCCCACAGCCTTTGCTTTCCCCAGGCCAGTGTGTTCCTTAGCCAGACGCAGAGAATTATCCTCCCCCTCGTGTCAGGACTCAGGAAGCCTCGCTCTCATCCTCGTCCTCCTTCTCTTCAGTTTTTTCCCGCCACGTCCTCTTATTATTCCACCTCCAGCCTTTTTCCTTTTCCTTTATTACCTCCTCTTACTGCTGACGCTTCTCCTGTTTCCCTCTCCTTCTTCTTGCCTGGGAGACGTGCTTCATCCTGGTAATATTATTGTTGTGCTTGTTCTTATTACTATTATTATCATTATTATTATTATTATTATTATTATTATTATTATTATTATTATTATTATTATTATTATTATTATTGTATCATCATCATCAAATTGTTATCGTTAGCAGAAGTGGTACTAATAGTAGTAAAAGCAGGAGCAGCAGTAGTCGTAGTAGTAGTAGTAGTAGTAGTAGTAGTAGTTATAGTAGCAGTAGTAGTAAAAGTACTGTTTCTACTACTACTACTACTACTACTACTACTACTACTACCTACTACTACTACTACTACTACTACTATTACTACTACTATTACTACTACTACTAATACTATTACTACATCTGCTGCTGCTACTATAACACATAATTGTTATATCTTGGCCTATTCATATATCTAAACAATCTGAATAATGTCGAATCCTTTAGGTTGTGTTTGTGTTCGTGTGTGTGTGTGTGTGTGTGTGTGTGTGTGTGTGTGTGTGTGTGTGTGTGTGTTTTACTGTAAAGGCTTCCGGATAGTGTGTTATTGTTTTTTCCCGGCTTGGGTGGGGTCAGCAAACTTCCCCTTCCATTCTCCCCTTGCCCGCTAACCCCACCCTAGATTTTTCTCTCCTCTCTTTCTCCCTCCTCGTCATCATCCTCCTCCTCCGTCCTCTCCTCCTCCTCGTTCTTCTACTCTTGAACTTTCCCTCTAACCTGTTTCTTCTTATCTCACAAACTGGAATA